>NC_056749.1:498552739-498765239 GCF_019279795.1 Protopterus annectens | reverse complement strand
ATAATGCTCCTCATACTTTGAAAAAGAAGAGTGCTTTTATACCAGTCAATCATCCTATTATAAGAGTATATGAGAAATCTGTAATTAAACAATTATACCAGTTGAATAATACACTCAGGGGTAATAAAATTATAAATAATCTATCTGATGATGAAATAAAAACACTAAATGAGTTAAGAAAAGATAGATCTATTCGTGTAATTAAGCCTGATAAAGGACGGGGAATTGTCTTGTATGATCAGTTGACTTACTCTTCAAAGATTTCAGACATTTTACATTCCACAGACAACTATGAAGATGTGTCGTTAAATGAGGTGAATTTAGCATATAGGAGGATCAACTTACATATAGAGGAATTTTTAATTGATAAACGCATCACTATGGACACTTATAATTTTTTAAGAATAGATAATCCAGTGATGGCTTCTTTAATAGGTATACCAAAGATACATAAATGTATAGAAGACCCACCATTCAGACCTATTGTCTCTGGCAGTAGATCTAAAACTTTCCCATTAGGTGTTGCAATTGATACTATGTTAAAATCAATTTATGATAAAATTCCCCATTTAGTGAAAGATTCCTGGGATTTTTTATCTCAATTTCCTATAGACATCATTAATGACAATTTAATATTAGTTACTATTGATGTAATCGATTTATACTCCTGTATTCCTAAAGATCAAGGGCTGGAAGCATTTGTCAGAAGTATGAGGAAATATATAGAGTACGAATGGGATAAAATTTGCCTCATAATGGAAATGATGAGCATTGTACTCTATTATAATTTCATCTACTTTGAAGGGGAAATATTTAAACAGAAGAGAGGTGTAGCAATGGGAGCAGCCTGTGCCCCGGTATTTGCCAATTTAGTCATGTTGGACTGGGAAGAATCGACTATTTTTCAAAGTGTATACTATAATAATATTAAATATTACTGTCGTTTTTTGGATGACATTTATATTATATGGCAAGGCAATGAAAAGAGTTTAGATCAGTTTTTAGATTACATTAATTTGAGTAGTACTTTTCTTAAATTTACTAGTACTCAAAGTGTGACAGGATTGGCTTATTTAGACACTTTTGTATATAAGGATAATACACAATTTTTATCACGAATATTTAGGAAATCCACCTTCTCTAACAGTTATTTAGAATATTCCAGCAATCATCCCAAAAGTAGTTTGATGAGAAATATATATAGGGGACAATTAATTTGTGCACTAAGGATGACTTCGTCATATAGTGTTATGTTGGAGGAAGTTTCATACATTACTATGTTATTTAAAAATAGAGGATATGATATGAAAATGATGGATAGAGTAAGAAAATAAGCGGTTAAGGGTTGGGGAACTAAATATATCCCATTATTAGGTGCATCATATAAAAATCCCACTAATAATAATGTAGATTTTACCAATATTCATAAGTCTATTGACCTAAGTAGAACATGTATATTAGAATATGGGCCACATACACATAAGGTTAAAGATATTTTAATTAAAAACTGGAATATTATTCAGACTGATGTGTTTGTGTCTGATATTGTTGGTAATAGACCTTATTTTGTTAATAAAATGGGCTCTAATTTAAAAAGTATTTTAGAAAAAAGGCTAAATGTACTAAGTAATGGATTTACACATACATTTAAATGTGGTAGTTGTAATTGGTGCTATTTGATTAACACTAATGAAATGGTAAGGTTAGATAATATCTCTAGGTCTTGTATTAAATTTAGGCATGCAAATTGTAAAACGAAATTTGTTGTTTATATTGCCTTATGTAAAAAATGTTCAGCTTTCTATATTGGGAAAACTGAGAGGCAGTTCAACAAACGCATGTACGACCACATGTATTGTATTAGAAAGGCAGATGAAAAGAACGCGTTGTATAGACATATTAATTAATACGGTTCTGATCATCAGTTTTCATTTGGTATTATAGATGTTATTAAATCAGACCCTAGAGGAGGTGATATGAAAGGGTATTTATCCTACCGTGAAATGTGGTGGCAAATATTTACGGATGCCTCTACCACTCCAGGTCTGAATGATTACATTTCAATCAAACCTTTACTCACATTCAATTGATTAATATATTTTTAAAGGACTTTTTAAAGCAATTTTTAAAGTAAAGTATTTTAATGTGATTATTAACACACATTTATTGTTTGACATATGTTTAGGATACTATATAGTTATATATTATTGTATAATATGTAGTGGTAGTCATTTATACATTTTATATATATTTTTTTATTATTTTTTATATATTATATATTATATATATTTAGTTAATATTCATATGTATTTATTATTGTTAATATATTTATTTACTATGCATTGATGAATTGATCAGTTTTAAGAAAACAGCAACGTTAAACATATATAAAACTTGTTAGGGCGCATTGTTTCTTTAAATCAGCGAGTACTGTTTGGTGCCAAAAAAGGTAATTTAAATGGCAGTTAACTGAAATGTTTGTTAGTTCTGATGAAGCCTGTGATGTGTACAGGTGAAAGCGCTTAACTTTTCATGCTGTTCGTTTTTATGCTGGATTAAAGTGTGTTTTTCGCTTCACGGCTGCTGCTTTTATTTTATTCGATGGTACCTTGGATACATTGTTTGGAAGGAGTTACAAGTTGCCGGTTCCCAAGATTTGCATAGCAGTGGCGTAAGCTTCCTTTTTTCTCTTGTTACTTGTTTGGTGAATGCCAGTTTGGATACAGTTATTTCATATAATATGGGATTGTAAATTTTCAAATAATCTGTGGCTTAATTTAAGATCTAAACTAGCTACCTATTGCTTTCAAAATATTCCTATATCATGGAAATTTGCTGTTTTACACACATCACATACTAAGATCAATTCTAAAAAGTTGAGATTTTTAACATCTATGTTTATGTCGTTAACATCTGATATCACTAAAATTGGCTAGATCTCAAATCTGCTAAATGACTATCATTCACTAAAATGGTTATCCATTATACCAAAAGTTTCAAATTTCTGGCTTTTAATTCATCATCAGGTAGCCAGTGGTCATTGACCGCAAAAGATATTTTAGACTTCTTAATTCAAAAAGATTAAGTTTCATTGTGAGATATCATACTGTATTCTAACTTTTATATTACTTTTATTCTTTTTAGTGCAAATTGAATAATTCCAGTCATTCACTTTTGTCTTAGCAACTAGTGTATGTTTTCTATGCCTGCTTTTTAAATTTATTTTTTTTATTTTATATTTGTTTACCAGGAGAGTTCAACAGTGCAGGTTGCTCATTTTCAGCAGAGGCCCAGAGAGAAAAGCTCCAAAACAGTACAATGGAAACAATACATAAATAGTCACATAAATTTGCAAAAATTATCCATAGGAATAACAGTAGAGTAGCATAATATACAGCATGATATTGATAAAAAACATACATATACAATTACTAAGAAAATATGTTTAGAATTTATGAGAGATAAATTCTTTCTAGAAGGTAGGATGAAGAGTAGAAAGAGTAAAAATGAGTCTTTAACTTCATAGTTAAGGTAGTTAGGTGGGACATGAAACTATGCTGATTTGGGTGTACCATAGATAAATGGAGCAGTTGATAATTGGCCAATTTGGGGTCAACAACAAACTATATATAAGGAGTATATTCACAAGTGCTTTCATGAGGCATTTAGGATGCAGTATGATATTGTATCTAGTGGGGGGTTAACTTGATCTGAGCAAGTACACTTCCATGAGCTGGTTATGTAGGACCGGAGTGGGAATGTAAAGTTGTGTTTATTATCTAAGATCCAGATTTCTAGCGGAAAGGTGTTCCATACTTTTGTGATGGCGCTGGAGTAGAGGGAGTCACCTAAACTATTCTTGCATTTAGATATTTCTGTTAATGCTTTGTTGGTGGATCTTAGGGTACAGTGGTTTAGTAGGCCTTGCAGGGATGGAGTTTTATTGGGGTGGTATAGGATCTGATAAGCAAATGTGAGCTGATAATAAGTAAGTTTGGTAATTCTAGCCAGGACAGTTGTTTTAAGGCTAAACAGTGGTGAGCCCCGAAAGCTGAGCCAGTAGCAAACTTGTCTATTTTGTTGTAACAGTTGGTTTGTTTGTTTAGGTTTCCTTTGTTTAGGTTAGTTAGTATAGGAGATGCATAAGGTAGTGTGGAGAGTAGGTGGGTTTTGCAATGGTGGCTCTACTGTTATTGGTGATGTAGCTTTGGCAAATGTAAAGGGTGCCAAGCTTTTTATGGACTTTAGTTATGGTTTGTGCTAATGTTTGTCAAATGTCATGTTATCATCTATAATAACACTTAATAGCTTGGTTTGTGAAACTGGAGAGTTGGTAGTATTGCCTGCTGAGATTACTTTAAATGGGGGAATGAGGTCAGTGTCTTTTGAGGGATAAAAGAGTATTAATTTTGAATTTTTTTTGGGGGGGGTTAAGTATTAGTTCTGAGTTGGATAACCATGTTTCTATGGCAGAAAAGGATTCCTGGGTAATTTGCTGCAGTAGTTGGAGAGAAAAGGCAGAGTAGATTAGAGTGGAGGTGTCAGCATAGTAGACCAGATCAGCATGGAGTTTGGCTGTGTGGAAGTCATTGGTAAATATTGTGAAGAGAAGAGATCCAGGGATAGATCTTTGTGGCCCACCTAAGGTTACTGGCAAGACAGGAGATAGGGAGTTTTGCCATTCTACAGCTTGTTGTTGGTTAGATAGATAGCTATTTAACCATAGTAGAGTAGAGTTACTTACAATGAGTTTACAGAGAGCAGTTAGGAGCTTGGGTTAGGAAATGGTATCAAATGTCTTGGAGAGATCGAGAAAGATAGATGAGAACAGGTCGCCACTGTTCCTATGCTGATTTACAGTGTTAGAAAAAATGACAAGGGCTGTGGTTGGGTCAGAAACCATGTATTTTGGTCAGGAGATTATTAGTTAGGAGACAGTTAAGAATTTGGGAATGAATGCATTTCTCTAGAATTTTTGACAGGGGGATAACATGGCGATAGGTCGATAATTGGATAGTTCGGTTGAGTTGCCACCTTTGTGTAGAGGTGTTGTGTGTGAAATTTTCCAAAGGGTTGGGATGTGTTGTTCTGAGTTTGAACTATTTATTAGTAGGGAGGTAGGGTATGAGATGGCTTTGGCTGTGATTTTGAGGTATTCTGCAGGAAGTTCCTCTCCCACTACCTCCATCCCACTCCTGAACGCTAACTGTGGATGTGCAATAGCTGTAAACAGATGTTAGAAAGTCCTGGTTAAGGAACAACAGCAGAGAACCCACAGTAACTGGCCATCACCCTGAGTATACTTCTCAAGGAAGGACTCTGAACCCTGTATACCTGGACTTCGTACAACTAATAAGTTAGAAAACCCTGGTTAAGGAACAGCAACAGAGGACCCACAGTAACTGGCCATCACCCTGCGTGTACTTCCCAAGCAAGGACTCTGAACCCTGTATACCTGGACTTCATACAACTAATGTATGTTTAATAACTCATTTATGAAATTTCATCCTACCTCCTGCTTTACGGATACTTGCACATCCCATATAACCCCTACCTTCAGCTTACCGACTGCCCTTCTAGCCTTTTCAACTCCCACCCTTGTATAGCTTTAACTGGAAACTACTGTTAGCCCCTTAAGCATTTCTAGTTTAGGACTAGACAGAAATGCTAAGAAGCTAAACCTCTAAGAGTGAGCTCTAATTGTTCAAACAGTCAGACCTGTAAGTCAGCAACCTGACTCAGATTGTTTTTAGCCAGAAAGGTGTCTGTGGATCTTCCTGCTCCATTTGCCCTGCAGGCTCACTCCGCTCCCCTATCCTGCCCCCAATTTCCACCCGCCCCCAGCATGTCTACCTTTATTCTGCCCTTTCTCCACCCACTCAGCCAAATTAACCAATAGTAGCTCTTTCCTCATTACCCCACCTCCTTCGACCCATCCCACTTAAATGCATCGCTCTCTCTCTAACACCTCACCAATTAAAGTCCTCTCCTCTTTTCTTATTATACTAAGATAACCTTAATCTATTTTTCTACCCTCTCTTACTTCATAGCCATTTCCCTCCCCCAAAATTATACCCATTAATCTACCTTTGTCTAGATATGCTTCCCTTAATTCTCCACACCTTCCAGACCTCTTGCTTCCTCCTTGTGTTCCTAATTCCCCTATGCTATGCCAGCTCATATTCCTCCAATGCTCTTCCAATCTTACCTTCAACTCAAACTACCACACAAACCCACCTTCACCCTCAATCATACACTCATTTCCATTCTATCTCCTCTTCCCTTATTTAGCCAAATCTTCTGCACCTATTCTACCCTAAAATCTTCTCCACCACAGCTAAGATACTTACACCTAAACAAATGTTAGATCTACCTAAATTCTTACATTGTAAACCCAAATGTTTAAAGGTTATTTCCTTCAATAACCTAGCCTTAGCTGGAGACATTCATCCCAACCCTGATCCTAGTCCCCTTACAAACATCTTCTCCCATCTCCTTCTTCCCCTTCCTCTCCCCACAATACTCTTAAATTCTTTATAATCAGCACCCAGAGTCTCAACAATAAAGTACACCAATTTCAAGCATGGCTAAGCCATAATCAACCCGACATCTTAGCCATCTCCAAAACCTGGCTCAAACCTCATATATCTGACTCTGAAATCCTGTCCACAGGATTTCACACTCTCAGAAATGACCAATTAAATAAAAAAGGTGGCGGCACTGCCCTAATCTACTCCAGTCTTCTTACCTTAATTGCCCTCCAAATTCCAATTCCTCAATTCAATAATACTGAACTAACAGATGGTCTGCAAAAAATTAATAAACACAAGAATATCTGCATAATTGCCCTATATATCTCACCTGGTAACAGCATCTCCACCCTCAAAGATATTCTCCTATGGGCCTCAACTGAAATTAACTATGAAACTTACATTCTAGACGATGTAAATATTGACTGGAATAAAATCAATAGTCCCCCTTCCTCCCTATCCATTAACCTCTATAACTTTACTCAAGTAATCCTCTCTATCACCCAACCCAACAAAAAAAAACAAATCCCCCAGGATCCATTACTGACTGGATCCTAGTCACCCATTCAAATAAAATAACCAACTCTGGCACTATTTCTGACTTCATTAGCAACCACCTCCCAGCTTTCATTCATCGTTCAACTAGCTCTACCCCACATCAGCATCAATACATTCTCACTTGCAACCTTAGCAGCTTCAACCCCACAACTTTCTCAAATATTCTCAAACAAATGAACTGGCAAATTCTAAATACCCTTCCTCTTGACAAAGCTATAGACCACTTCAACTCTGTCTTCCTAGACACTCTAAACTCCCTAGCCCCACTAAAAAACAAAATGATAAAAACTAATACTGCTCCTTGGCTATCCGAAGAAACAAACTTAATTATGCAATAATGGGACAAATCCTGGAAGCTTTACCAAAACAATAAACTGCCCAAAACCCTGCTCCGATACACACAACTCCATAACCTTGCAAAACACCTAATCACCAAAGACAAAAATCCTACTATATTAAGCTCCAGTCCAATAATAATAAAAACCTCAAGCAATTCAGGAAATCTATAAACTCACATCTCAGTCCAGGCTCCAAGAATAACCCCTGTCCTGACCCAAGTAAATCTGACCTCGAATTAGGCTCCCAATTTAACTAATTTGTTATAGAAGCTATTTCTTACCTGGCCAAGACTTTTCCCAAAAATAATCCACCTGTCCTTCATCCTTCTCCATCTAAGCCCCATAATTACCTTCCTCTTATGTTTGAGCTCAAACCTGTTTCTACTCATTTTATAAAAAGACTTCTATCCAAACTTAAACCCTGCTCCAATGCTCCTGATAATATTCCCCCTCCTCCATCCTAAAATGTGCTGCTGATGATATAAAACTCCCAATCAGCATCATTATCAACAGATCTATAAAGGAATCATATGTCCCCAAACAAGGCATTCAGCCTATATTCTTCCTCTTCACAAAGGAGATAAAAACACCAACATCTCAAAATTCCGCCCCATTGCTCTGCTCTCACAAATCTCCAAAATTCTAGAAAACTACATCCACCTCCAACTTACGCCTTTCCTGACCCAAAACCAACTTCTTACACCTATCCAGCCCATAGCACTATAACTGCACTACTCTCCTTCTTAGAAACTGTCAATCAAACCCAAGATTCAGGACACTTAGTATCTACAGTTCTCCTCGATCTTTCTAAAGCATTCAATACTGTTTCCCATAAACACCTTCTCTATCATCTCTCAAACCTACATCTCTCACCATATACTTTATCCTGGTTCTCTAGTTACCTGTCTGATAGATCTCAGGCAGTTAAACGGAAGAACACCACCTCAACCTTCTTAACTACCCAAACCAGCATACCACAGGGGTCTATACTCGGACCTATACTTTTTAACATCTTTATCAATAACTTTCACACTGCTATCCCTGATGCCAAAGTCATTCAATATGCAGACGATTCAACTTTAGTCTGCTCTGCCTCAAACCTCCCTGAACTGCTGACTAAAACCCAAACTGCTTTTTCAACTACTGAAAATTGGATGCGCCAAAACCACCTCTCTCTCAATGCTAATAAATCAAAAATTCTACTATTCCCTCCCTCAAAGACTTACTCTTATAACAAAAATGCATTCAAAGTCCTTAGCCAAACCAACTCACCTATAGAAGTGGTTCCTTTCGCCAAACTTCTTGGCATTACTATAGAAGAACACCTCAAGTTTGGTATCCATATTCAACATAATATAAAGAAAACCCACCAAAAGTTAGGTATGCTTTACAGGAACAATCTCTTTCTCTCCAACTCTACTAGGCATACTCTGGCCGCTACTTACCTTCTTCCTTCCTTATTATACGGAGCCCTTCTTCTAACTAACCCGACCTCTTCATCACCTCTAAACTAGAAAACTGCTATAATAAAATCTCTAAATTTGCCACCAAATACAAAAATTCCACCCATCACTGCCTTACCCTTCAAACTCTGAAATGGCTAGAACTCACAAATTACCTACACTACCTCCAAATTACCACTGCACACAGACTTGTATTTCACCCAACAAAATGTCCTGCTCTAACAAACATCCTACCCCCTTACAGCCCTAATAGAACTCTCAGATCTGAACACCAAAACTTAATTACTATCCACAAACCTAAACGACCTGCTGGCCAACTTCTCCTTTCTTTCTCACTAGGCAAGAAATGGAATTCTCTCCCTTCCACACTAAGGACAATATCAGACTCAGAAAACTTCAAAACCCAGCTTTCCACATACCTGTCCTCTAAATGGAAATGTACCTGCTTTCACCCTACCTAATTCTATTTAAGTAAATGCCCCCATGAGGTTTTTCTCCTAGGTGCCTAAGCTCTCTATAACTCCCATAGCTATTTCCAAAGAGCGCACCCAAGCTCTCTGCAATTTCTATAGCTACTTAACACACAATTTCAACTTTGTAAATACTGTAAATAGCATCTTACTTTAAATGAGTGTATGTAAAGTGTTTCCACACTTCAAATGTAAGAATGTATGTTTAAATGAATCTGTACAGTACAACCCTTAATATCTATCACAATGAACTTTGTTGCTCATGCCTGATATTGAATGTACATATTTGCAAACTGCACTATATACTGTATCTTTTATACTTCTGTATATTTACTGTATTATGCATTATGGAGCTTTTCAACCCGGGCCTCCACTGAAAATGAGTATATTTGGGCCCAGTGGACTGCCCCGATACTCAAACTGGAAATAAAATAAAAATGAATAAGTTTATAGGCTGCTAAGGTAGTGTGTTTAAATTTGGACAAGTATTTATATATTTTGGTTGGTAGTGGTTGTAGGGAGAAACCATTTTGTCCTCTTGTTAAGTTATAGGTGTCAGAGTGTGTTGTGGGAGAACCTGTATTTGGGAGCTTTAGAATGGACTTGGTGAAGTATTGGTTAAATTAAGTGGTGGTATTGTCTGTGGTGATACTGATATTTGGGAGTGGAATACTGGTTTTCCCTGGTTGTAAAATGTTATTAACTGCTGCCCAGAAGTTTTGAGGGTTATAGTTGTGTTTTGTTTGTATATCTGAGTAGTGATTTTTCTTGTCTATACAAATTTGTTTTTTTGCCTTGTTCCTTAGTTCTAAGTACTTTTGAATGTTTTATCTGTTTTGTCATGAAGCCATGCTTCCCATACCTTGTCTCTATTTTTTAGGAGAGTTTGAGTGCTTTTGGTGACCCAAGGGGCATAGTTGGACTTTGTTCTGACTATTCTAGTAGGGGCAAGGTGATTTAGTATACTCAGGAAAGTAATGTTAAAGTAGTCTATGGCATTGTCGAGGGGAAGCTGTGAGAGAAGTGTCCAGTTACAGTGAGTTAGGGCAGTTATAAGGTCTTGTGGTTTGAAATTTTTTGTGTGTAGTAAATCTGTTGGGCAGAGGTTGTTTTTGTGGGTTTAGCTTGTTGTCTAAGTACAAATGTAGGCAGTTGATTGCCAAAGGTGTCAGGTAGGGAACCAGAGTAGTGCAATAGATGTGGATTGTTTGTAAGGATCCAGTCTAGAATGGAGACTTTTTGGTTGCTTTATCTGATCTAGTGATAGTCTGGATTAATTGAGAACAAAACATGTAAGTTTATGTGGTTAGTGGAGAGGGGGAGTTACAGGTAGACCAGTCTGTGTTAAAGTCGCCTAGTATAATTGTTTCTTGGGGGACGGTATGAGATGCCCAGAAGAGGTAGGATTCAATGGTAGTAATGTTATTCATGGGGGGAATATAAACATCGATAATGTTTACATGCTTTTTTGAATTGACTTTTAGTTTGGCAAACAGAGTTTCTGCATTGTTGAAGGTAGGGATTTGAATTTCAATATTGCCTATATTAAGGTTGATTTTAAATAGGAGGGCAATACCTCCACCTCTTTTGCGTGTTCTATCCTTTCTCAGAATATTATATCCTGGTGGTAGTAGCTCTTTATCTTTAATATGTGGCTTTAGCCAGGTCTCTGTGAGAACAATGTCAGGGGATTAAAACTGAAAGAGTTGCATGTAGTTTGGCTATTTTGAGTATACTTTTTATGTTAATATTAACAATAAGGAGGTCGGATTTTTTTCTGAGAGAGTATACTGGTTGTGCTATTGCATTGATGGTTGTGTTGGTGGTAGTTGTTGGGCCAGGATTTGGATGTATATTACGAGCTAGTATTAGTTTAGATGCTATGAGGATGATTAACAGTAGATGTTTAGAGAAGAATTTATCATATTGTAGGGAGATGTGTGCTTTTCTGTGGTTTTGTGGGATAATATATGGAGTTGTATCTATATTTGAGGTGCTGATAAAGATGGGGCAATTAAAAGCCTGTGTAGCTTAGTTTTAGGGTGGGATGGGTTGGTGGGGATTGTAATATTAGTTTGGGGTTAATGTTGTGGTGATAGGTGGTGGCGTAAGCTAGAGTGAGGAGGATATCTAGTAGTATTTAGTAGTAGTAGTGGTAACTGAGAGCAAAGAAAGTAAAGAAGAGGTGTTTGGCAGTTGGTGTCGGAAGGAGATGTATTAAAGAGTAGTGATGGGGAATCAGTGCTGTATGAAAGTATTTGACTTAGGGTATTTTTTGTAACAATTGTGGTGGTACAAGGGGGTGCATCTAGGAGTATGAGGTGGCATTATTTGGTGGTGGTGGTGGCAAGTGTGGTTTGGTTAAGTATAAATGTCTTTGAAGAAGGGGTGGGTGGTGATGGGGGTAGGGGAAAAGAGTGAGCCTGAGAGTAGTGAGGGCAAACGTAGTGGGTTGGCCCAGGATGAAGCAGAGGAAAAGAACAAAAAAACAATCAGCCAAGCAACAAAACACCAGAGGTGATTCATCATTGAGCTGAATACAGCTCAAAAGGTTAGAAAAAAAAGCATTAAACAAGAGAGATTTTCACTGGCAAAGGCTTTCTAGAAATTCAGGAGGAGGTCTATGCAGGGAGTTTGGTCAGCAAATAGAGAGGGGAGATAAAAAGAGGTTTGGTGGTGAGCCCTCAGTTACAGCTACCAGATAAGGTAAAATAGTTAAAAATATAGTTTTACATATAAAAACCTTTTTAGTGAAACTGGTTTTGCACTGGAAGCTTTTACAGGTCATGGTGGGTTGTAGTATGTCAGAATACCAGGTGAGCAAATTGCATGTGGCAGTTCATAAACCATTGGTAAAGCAAAAACTTTTTTCGGTGAAATTGGTTTTGCACTGGAAGCTTTTAGAGGTTGTGGTGGGTTGTTGCACATCAGACTAGGGGAGGAAAATGCACGCTGCAGTTCATAAAACCATTGGTACAGCAAAAATTTAAATTTAATCAATTACCTGAAGTTGTATATATTGTATATAGAATCAAGTTTTCATTGTTTTATGTCTTCTCTTCGTTGCAGTTTCATACTTATCTTTGTATCATTATTTTGAAGTAAAAAAAGGGACTTCGGCTAACCATGTTTTCTGATGATGTCAAACTCAGGGTGGTTAACAAATCTCATGTTGACATTCAAATTCTCCAACAGTGACTGGAACAAACAAATGGTTCATAGGTTCCATAGGCAAGTAATAGGCTATTGGCCCTAGGGCCTATACAAGCCTAGCCAAAAAGGTACCTTGGCTTTCACCACCCAAGAAAATTATTTTCCTGTGCCCCTGTCGAGCAGAGCCACAGAGGTGATCCCCATGGTGAATTTCCTATTTCCCATCCAAGCATCAAGATTTTATTTGAGTGCTGATGAGGAGCTTTGTTTGATATAGATAGGTAGCTTGTTCCAGATTATGGGAAGTCTCTGGGAGAGGAATCTATCCATCCAGCATGTTCTATTTATTGTGGTGACAAGATTTAGGTCCCTAGAGCATGTAGCTCAGAGGGATTGGGATTTCTTTAAGTGGATCATGTGCAACAGCTCAGAGTTTGACCTAGCTTTGTATGTTAGGCAGAGATCGCCTCTGAGTAGCCGATGTTGTTGAAGATGTCTTGTGAGGTACATACCAAAAGGGGCATTGTACTTTATAATGGGTATAATGAGTGATGAGTAGAGGGGAACAATGGCCTCTTGTTTCCCGTATGAGAAACATTTTTTGATGAGGTGTGCCAAGTAGAAGGATTTCCTGACTACTGTGGCGATGTGATTATCAAAGGAGACTACTGTCCACCTGTTTTCCAAGGTCTCTTATCACACTTTCAGTGTTAAGTAGACTACCACCTATGTGGTAGCTCATGGGGACAGAGTTTTTACCAAAGGGGATGACAATGCACTTTTTGACATTGAGCTTGAGGCCATGACTTTGACACCAAGCAACTGTCTCAGTGAGGCCCTTTTGTAGGATGTCCACATCATTAGGAGATTCAATTACGGCTCCTAGTTTGCAGTCATCTGCAAACTTCATTAGCCAAAGACCTTCTGTGTTAGCCTGTACTTCAGAAAAGTACATACCAAACAGGAGAAGACCCAGGACTGAACCCTGTGATACTCCACTTGTCACTGGTCTGAAGTCGGATTTGGAGTCTGCTACTTTCACAGTGTGGGTTCTGTCAGTGAGCCACTTTGCAACCCATCTTGTGACATAGGGATTTATACTTAGTTTAGTGAATTTATCTAAAATTCCAGAGTGGGGGATGGTGTCAAAAGCCTTGACGACATCTAGAAAGGCTGTATGAACCACCTTACCCTCGTCTACTGCTTTGGTGACTGCTTCAAAAAAGTCAGTCAGGTTTAGGAGACATTATCTGCCTTTTACAAACCTGAACTGGGTGGGGTCCAGGGTTTGGAGATTACCAATGTCTTTGTTTGTAAGTTCCATGATGATATGTTCCATGGCCTTGCAGACCAGGCTCGTTAGGCTAATGGGGCAGTAGTTCCTAGTGTCTGTGGTGGCTCCCCCTTTGTGGAGTGGGTTAACCATTGCTGTGTGCCACTCAGTGGGCACAAAGCCTGAGGTGAGGCTATGATTGAACATTATGCTTAGGTGAGGTGCCAGTTCATTCTGTAGTTCATGTAGAATGCAGCCTAGGATGCCGTCAGGTCACACGGATGCTGTCTTCTTGGCTTTGGAGAGTGTGCTTTTCACAGGAACTTTGCATTCTTCCGATATAGAGATGGGCCCTTTAGGGGGTGGGGGGACAGATAGCACTGAACCTAACTGCCAGGATGTTGGCAATATCAGTTGGTTCTGTATATTTAGTGCCATTGTGCTGTAACTCAGAGCAGATCTGAGTCTTGCCATTGAGATTCTTGACATAGCTATGGAATACTTTGTGGTTGTCTTTAGAATCAGTGGTGATTTTATTTTCATAACTAGCTTTGGAGGATTTTATGAGGGATCTCAGCTTCTTACTGAGGCTGACTAGGGAGTTCTTCCAGTCATGGGATTTTACTCTTTTGTGCAACAGTTTCTTTCTTCTGTTGTAGAGTTTGTTTATGGCAGGGGACCACCAGATTGACTTCCTTTTTTTGGAGGATAGTATCTTGGTTCTGTTAGGGATAGCATGATCTATGCACTCATGTAAGTGCTTACAAAGTGCATTTGTGTAGGATTCAGCAGTCGTATCTCTATTGTCCGTCTGCATGGGTGTCGTGAAGTTTGCCACTTCTGTCTTAAGATTGGTATATTAAATATGGGGTTACTCTTAGCATTAAGAAATACAATGGTTTCATTTGGTAAATCTAGCATCACTACCATTTACCACATAGACAACATTCTACTTAACTTTGGTATGCATGTTGATAACAGACTATATCTTGACCACCATCTCTCTGTAGAGGTTAGAAAATCTTTTTGCCTTGCAGAGTTTATTCTTTGTGGTATCTCATCCAGTTCCAATGAAGTTACAATCCTACTTTATTCATCTTTTATTAGACCCATCATTAAACAAAATTCAAACTCCAACATGTACTTCACCAAATACCCAAGCCAACTTGACAGAACTCAACATTTCCTAGCCAAAAGATCTCAAGTGTCAGTACCATTATTTACTTTGACAGACTAAAAACTCTGTCTTTCTCTTAAGTGTTATACAGTGTCCTCAGGGGTGATGGGCACTTAGCTTTCCTTGCTAAAAATGACCTAGCACTCTTTCAACTTCTTCACCTAAACAGAACAAGTGGCAAAGCAAACACCCATTTTGCAGTCATAAACCTACACTATGACATCAACAAGATCAGTTGACATGGCATAAACCTAATGCCACATATATCTCATTTTTGAAAAAAGCTACCATAACTTATCAACCAGTCTGGATGGGTGATGACCAATTTACAGCAGGAATATGTGGAGAAGGTCTATTTAACGGGGCACTGCTAGTAACCCACCAATACCAGGTGATAGTTTTAAGCTTCTTAATGGCCTCTTTTGGCTGTAAGCTTAGTAAGAAGCTAAGAACATAAACTACAAGCAACAAATCAAGGATGTCACAGTTATTTAAGCTTACTCTACTGGTCACTCTTACAGCTCTATTCTGTATAAGAAGCTAAGAACATAAACTACAAGCAACAAATCAAGGATGTCACAGTTATTTAAGCTTAATCTACTGGTCACTCCTACAACTCTATTCTGTATAAGATTACACAGTGTATTTTTATTGTCATTAACAAGTGCTTTCTAAAACTTCACCACAGTGACAGTCTGTATTCATATAATAATTATCTTAAACCTTACAGCACATATGTTCTTTATAAATCCGCAACCCCTTTTCCCATTTTTGCACATGGGTAGGGGTGACATTTCAACAGTTTATATTAAAACTGAAAAAAATACACTTGTCTTCATTCAAAGGTTTAGAAACTATGCAACTTTTTATACTTCAAACACGCAGCTACTTTCAAATGACTCCTGCCCCTTAAGTATGCCATTTTTGATGTCATGAGATGACTCTAATATTTCTTCAGGTATTAAAAATGATAGCATTAGTTTTGCTTCAAGCTTTTAATGTACATTCTGAAAGTTAACAAATACTGCTCTGAACAAGCAAACCGTTGGGCATAAAACAGATATGTATGTATGTGTGTGTGTGTGTGTGTGTGTGTGTGTGTGTGTCTGTGTGTGTGTAAATATATATATATTTATTCTCTGTGGTCTTCATCTGTTTTTTGCAGTTTTAGATATTGTACAAAATTCAAAATTTAGTATAGAATATTTATTGTATACGTGTGTGTAACTTCCATTTGAAATGCCAGTGACTTAATTTGTCTAACCGGTAAAGCCACATGGCATGCATTTTATATGTCACTTGTCAAAGCTGACTGCTTTACAGAATTACACATTTTTATCTGCCATATCCAAAACTGGCTAGAATGTCTGTAAATTGGCACTTAGTAAAACCAGTCCACTCTGCCTTTCAGTGATATATATATATTCCAGCTCATTCTATAAGCACTGATGAAGCTTTCCTGCATTGTGTAATATATATTGTTCCACCCCATGCTGAGCAATGGGTTTCTCTGTTTCATGCTCGTTGTAAATAAAGCTTGATTTTCTTTCAGTGGAATTCTTGTAGTGACCCTTTGGTAGAAGGATACTTTGAGGTAGGGAAGCTGTTAGCAAATCAATCCTAAACAGATTTATTTTCGACTGGCAGAAACAAACCAGCCAGTGTATATTTATCATTTAGACAGGACTTTAATAAAGATAAATACTGAGTTGTGATCTACTAGAGAAGTAGCTAAAGAAACACCCACTGCTATACCTCTGGGAAGTTTGCAAGTGATTATTTATATTTGTACTGGGCATTAGTTCTGAGAAAAGACAAGACTTGTCTAATAAGGGAAAGAAAAGTATACTATAAAGGAATTTTCTCTTATGTGCCATTAGTTCTGCTGTGCAAGGTCAAATAGCCACACACTGACTGCCATTACAGAAAACCAAGATAGTTGATTATTTTTGTCCTTGCTATACAATGCCCCTGGAGAACAATCAGGCCTGTATGGTGCTAAATGGCTCTGTGACTTCACAACTGACATTTTCTTTCAGTTAAAAGCATGTTTTTTGTAACCAATAAGAAGAGAGAAATATAAGCATTCATATGAACTATACAAAGGCAACAAGAAGCAGGTATGCAAAGCCAGTGTGTGTGTGTGTGTGTGTGTGTGTGTGTGTGTATGCGTGTAAGGCAGACAAAGAAAGACAGAGCAGTGAAGAGACAAATTATATAACAAAATAGGTTTTGTGAATGCAAAAGACGATATCCAAGTACAATGTTACAATATTTTTGTATAAAAGTATTATGGGATCATTATAGCATCACAGCACAGCATTGGATAGAACAAAACTTATTTCTAACTTTTTTTTAGAGAATTTTGCACAGATTTCAAATTGTATAAGGAGAAATCAGAAAGTACTGTCTTCAGCAAAACTCACCTATTGTTGGTCTAAATAAGGACATGGATTACACTATTAGTTTTCATGGCTAAGCCAGAAGAAGAATGTCCATTCTGTACATCCACCCTGTACATCCACAAAGTCTGTAGGTTAAAGTTATGGCAGTGATCAAAACGTATCCAAGCATATAAATCTCTTCAGACTGCTTCATTTTTGTATACACATTGTAATCTAATTGTTTCAAACCATAAAGCTCATTTCAAAAACTAACTGTTGCTTAAATTTCCCCAAGTATAATAAAAGAAGACATATGTTTAAAAGTATCATGCAGATACCTTTCTTATATTGTTTATAATCATAAATCTTATGTTAGGATGATGACTTTCTTTACTATGGGAAAAGCTGGTCCTTTCTCACACAGACTTTATTCACATCCTTTCTCTGGCTGCAACTCTCATAACCTAATATATATCTATCTATATATATATATATATATATATATATATATATATATATATATATATATCTATATATATATATATATATATATCTATATATATATATATATATATATATATATATATATATATATATATATATGGGTCTAGGACTATTCATTTAAAGCACATTTCACTGAAAGTCAAATGACTGTACACAAATCACTGAAAACTCAATTCACTGAAACACATTTCACTGAAAGTTATATATGGCCTTTTCCCCACAATAGTGTGACCCTGGAGTTAGTATATATAGTAAGGGGGGCAACCCCCCCCCACATTGCGGGGTGTGGGGGGTGTAGCCTCCCACATAGTTTGGATATATATTATGTTCAGAAAAGAATAATTTATTGGAATTGCAAGTATCCATGTATATAGTTCAAAATATTTAAAATAGGTGGGGGGCTATGACCCCCACACACCCCTTACTATATATAATAACTCCAGGGTCACGCTACAGTGGGGAAAAGGCCATATATAACTATCGGTGAAATGTGTTTCAGTGAATTGCGTTTTCAGTGAATTGAGCTTTCAGGGAATTGTGCACAGTCAAATGTGTTTCAATGAAATGTGCTTTCAGTGAATAGTCCTAGACCCATATATATATATATATATATATATATATATATATATATATATATATAAATATATATATGAATTCCTATTACAAGAACGAAAGTTCACTACTTCGAACTTGTAATAGGAAGCCTCACTTCTGCGAAAGTTCACTTTAACGAAAGTGAACTTTTGCATAAGTGCACGTGGAGGACATAAAAAAAAAGCTATGTCCTCCACTATGGTGTGATAGTCATTGACCTTAGGGTTAGGGCACGGGTTAGAGTAAGGGGATAGTTAGTAAAGCTATCCCCTTACCCTAACCCATGCCCTAACCCTAAGGTTCGTGACTATCTCGCCATAGTGGAGGACATTGCTATGTCCTTTACTGCACTGCAGTCGTCACGGACCTTAGGGTTAGGGCACGGGTCATGGTAACCTGTGCCCTAACCCTAAGGTCTGTGAGTACTGCACGGACGTTCAGTACAACACCCGCTCATTGTACTGAACTTCGCGTAAGTGCATGTTCAATTAAGTTCACTTTTGCTGCAGTGAGCATTCCATACACTATTTCGAATTAGTGAAAATTCGATCTAGTGTATGGAACCCATATATATATATATATATATATATATATATATATATATATATATATATTTATAGATAGATATATATATATATATATATATATATACACCTTGAGAATTATGTAAAGATTCCCTATCAACTGGACAAGGTTAATCTTAAGGCTGAAGACTAAGGAATAGTCATCAAAGGCCATCAGAGATTTAAGTGAGCGCAGATCCCTCCTCTGGCAAGGATTACAGTGATCATGGTATATCAGTATATGTGAAATTTAATTGGTGTCTTTAGTTTTACAATGTGTAAGTACTGAGCAAGTGAACTCACACCCCTTATAGTACAAGCATGGTATGGAACAGGAGCCACTGAAGCGTAGTGCTAGATGGGATGAGCATGTAATTATTATCACCACTAGTAGAGCTGGATGGGATGAGCATGTAATTATTATCACCACTAGTAGAGCTGGATGGGATGAGCATGTAATTATTATCACCACTAGTAGAGCTAGATGGGATGAGCATGTAATTATTATCACCACTAGTAGAGCTAGATGGGATGAGCATGTAATTATTATCACCACTAGTAGAGCTAGATGGGATGAGCATGTAATTATTATCACAACTAGTAGTGCTGGATGGGATGAGCATGTAATTATTATCCTCACTAGTAGTGCTAGATGGGATGAGTATGTAATTATTATCACCACTAGTAGAGCTAGATGGGATGAGTATGTAATTATTATCACCACTAGTAGAGCTAGATGGGATGAGTATGTAATTATTATCACAACTAGTAGTGCTGGATGGGATGGGCATGTAATTATTATCCTCACTAGTAGTACTGGATGGGATGAGTATGTAATTATTATCACCACTAGTAGTGCTAGATGGGATGAGCATGTAATTATTATCACCACTAGTAGAGCTAGATGGGATGAGTATGTAATTATTATCACCACTAGTAGAGCTAGATGGGATGAGCATGTAATTATTATCACCACTAGTAGTGCTGGATGGGATGAGCATGTAATTATTATCACAACTAGTAGTGCTAGATGGGATGAGCATGTAATTATTATCACCACTAGAGGTAAAGTTTAAGTCCCGTTAACACACATTAATCTTTATTTTGTGGGAAAGCATCATATCATTTTAAGTAAAAATGTCATTCAAGGGGAAACTTGAATGAAAAGCAACCAGGATTTATGCTGTCTGACTGCAGGACTCACCTAAGAGTTGTACAGTAATAAACTCCCTGGTTTCTCTCACTTTCATACACTGTGGTTGGTAAAGGCAGACCTCACACATTTTTTTAATTTTATTTATATAACTATATATATATATATATATATATATATATATATATATATATATATATATATAAAGTTTAAAGGATATTATGCCAATAACGTGTGTTCATCTGTGTATTAAAGAGAGTTAATTTATAGCAGAAAAAAATTGCTGTAATGGTATCATGTAAAATGTATTAATATCAATATCTGTTAAATCAGTCTGAAAATAAAAAGATGATCCCCTTCAATGGAAATGTTATAGTGTTGTGAATTCTTTATATTATGCATCGTTTTTAAAACTAAAGCATGCAGGTTCTGCAGATAGGTCATTGTCAGTGAATTCTGCAGCATCCTGCTGTTGTAGATGTAGACAAAGCACTTTGGTCTCTGTTATCTGAAAATTGTACTGCAAAGGATGGCAGGCGCCCTCAGTGAAATATCGGCTAATGCTATCCTGAGGGAATGCTATTCAGACCTGTTGTTATAGTGCATTTCCTGAGGAGTTTCTCTTCAGTTGCACAGTGACAAACTACCATCCCATATTGGTGCTTAACTTAATTAAGTCACAACTGGGGTCTCATCCATATTGATAAGCACCCTAACAATCATTAATTTTTGATGGTACTCATTAAGGGGCATAATCAAATATGACAAATCTGTTTTTGAATGGAAGCCAAGATTAGCATGAATGCCACTGCAGCTTCCTCTTGAGGATTTGCAACTAAATATAAAGATTTTTTAAGACAAATAAGCTGCGAACAGGAAAGACAAATTGTACACGTGCTGACATCTATTTGATTACTGTCTTGCACTGTATCTGGGGAACCGATTATGCCATCTCACCACCAGCTCTTTGAAGGTTAACTTTAAGAAGAATAAAGAGCATAGTTTTTCTGTTTCTTGTATATTTTCATACTTGCAGTTTAGTGCCAGAATGTCATTTTCTTTCAAATACACAGAAATGGTAACATCGTGCTGCTTTTTGTTAAATGAGCATTTTTTTTCTACCAATTAGTCCAGGGAAATTAAACTGAAATAGTTGATGAAGCTTATGTCAGTTCATTTATTAGAGAAGTGGAAAGGAACATGCTTAAAATGGTGTTTGAAGGGTACATCCTCTGAAGAAGTAATTGTACTGTACAGGTTTGCTTGAAATGTAAAATAAGGTGCTGGAACTATTGCCCGTTGTGTCACAGATAAAATTTGAATTTACCGAGAACTACCTTATTAGATCCTGTACTTATTTTCCAAATACTGGCACATAACTTCAGCAACATGATTTTAATAAATGAACTAATACTTGTATTTCTCTTCAAAGACCCTATTTCATAATCATGCTTTCAACAGATTGTTATATATATTTCATGCAAACATGCCTCTAATCTGATCTGATTTTCATAGAATGCCCAGATTTTTGCCTCAGATTTTTGGTCTGTTCCTCATAAACCTGGTGTTTTTTTTTAACAAATCACTGAAGACTGAAGTCACTAAATAATGACATACATTTGAGTTTCAAACTCCATATCCTTCAGAAAATGCACAACATTTAATTCTACAAACATTCTAAGTTTTTAAAAATGAATATTTAAAAGTCTGCCCTAATTTGGGGCCCAGGCCCCCCATTATATTTCACTTTGTCCAGATTTATTGTGTTTAGAAGTTGAGAGGTTTATATGCAAGTCCATGAATTTTATTAAAATGAGGAAGAACATCTTCTAATTTTTGAATAAAATAAATTTGTTGATTTGGACTATGAATTAAACTGTGATGCATAAATACTGTATTACAATTAAACAAGAAAAATGGATACTTCTCATATTCTCAGTTATTGTTTCTGTTGATATTACAAAAAAAAAATGAAAGAAAGAAATCTGGATTTGAAGCCTTAAAGGAAGAAATCTATTTAAACAAAAGAAGCCACAAAGTTTATAACTTCAGGTTTTTCATAATTAAAAATGTAAATAAATATATATTCCACCTCCCATTTTTTTCTTTGGTTGGCTGAATCTTTATATCTTCCACATTCTTTTTTTTTCTTTGCTTTTAAGTATAATGGTACACAGGGTAAGTATACTTCACCTGATCTAGAACAAAAGGAATGTAAACCCAAAGTCCTGGAGATTCTACAGAGGGCCTAGGCCACACTAAGGCATGGATACATGTATTTAAAAAGGCAAGTTTGGCCTAAGTAATAATGCCCATCAAGGGAATAGGGCATCAATTGTCTGTAGAGGAAACCAGGCCTGAGAACTGAGGTCATGATCATGTCCCCCACATGTTGTAAAGGTAGAGAGTACCGAAGAACCACAAGAGTAAATTAAAACAGAAAGATAGCAAAAAAATATCCCTGGAGTAAATTGAGAGGAAGATGGGGAATAGAGGAAGAAACACAGAAGGGATGTGAAGGTTCATGAAAAAGAAGGGACTGAGGAAAGCTCTTCAAGATATTGTAGTGAATTACCTCTTCTTGGGGAAGAACATGATTCAAAGCTCCCTGTACCTGTTGTATCTGGGTAGGAAGTAAGACCATCTAGTTCTAAGGGTCTTCAGGAAAAGGGGGAATTCCAGTCTGAATGCTCTTTTATGTAAGCCCATTAGGTTTTAAAACAGCACAAAAGGAAGAGAAAAAAATCTCAACAGTAGTGGAGACACTCCTGAAGGCCCACTACAAACGTACTTCTATTCTGAACTGCCAAACTAACTTTTGTATAGGAGAGCTAGTAAGAGAAGAGAGACTGGGAGCTAGTGGCACTTAAGCCATTTAAACGGTTATGAAAATGGATCGTTAAGTTCTGGACAGAGTTTACTGGCTGGATGTTTCAAAAGAAGTTGAAAACTTCGGAGCATGGTGTCCTGAGTGTCAACAAATACCCCAACAACAGGGTTTTGGAACCCTTTAATCCTAATGCCCATAAATGAAGTCTTTTCTGAGAGGTTTTTAGTGGAGATAATGGGACTTGATCAGATCAAATAGTGGATACCAGCATACATTCATGCTGACGCATTATGCCACCTGGTTCTCTGAAGCTGCTGCTCTCAGAAAAAAATAAATTCCATACAATCACCAGTGAGCTAGTTTTGTTGTGTCTCATATAAGGATACCTAAAACAAAGTTTGACAGATATGGGAACACTGTTTATTTCAAAAGTTATAAATATCTGTGCCAGTATGTCTTCATAAATGGATGGATTAATTGAACGGCTTAATTGAACTTTGAAGTTGCTGTTAAAAAATTGAAATAAAGGGAAGGAGTGAGCCCAACTACTACCTTATTTAATGTTTTCATTCAGAGAGGTACTCCAGTCTTCCATGTGGTTTAGAGCCTTTGAGTTATTATATGGCAGGAGACCTTGAAACTTGTAGGTATAGTTAAAGAAATGTGGAAAATAAAAAGGATGCATTTTAGGAGTATCACTGGAGATTATGCATACCTTGAAGAGATACTGAAGACCACAATGTAGATAGTGTGAGGGTACATACAAATGGCTCAAATGAATAAATAGGGAGACTATGACAGGGATGCCTGGACTAGGGAGTTTAGGGCTCATGGCCAAGGTTTGGTTCTGGTCCATACCTCTGAAAATAAGTTCCTTGCTAAGTGACAAGGACCTTACATAATTTCTGAATGAATAAATTAAGTCAATTACAAAATTAGGCAGCTAGGAATGAGACATGTTGAGCAATTATATAAAGCAATTGTTCTGAAACTCTGGAGGGAAGGACAATTAAGAGTAGTGGGTTCAGTTTCCAAAGGCAGAGATCATGAAAAAGAAAACTGCTTGCCCTCAGTGCCACAACTGGTAATGGACATAACTTAAGTATCAACATTGGGAAACTCAAAAGTTTCTCCTGAGGAACAGATTTACATTTTCAGATTTACCAGGGAGAGCAACTCTTATTAAGCACCATATAGTTAATTTCAGGGAAGAGAGTTAACCTAAAGGCCTACCAGCTACCTGAAGCTCAAAAACAATCCGTAGGAACAAATTTAAAAAGATGCTAGAATTACTGGATTATTGAACAGCACACAGGTGATTGGAATAGCTCCATTGTTTGCTTGCATGTTTCATTTCTGTAAAGGCTTAAAAATTTTTAATATGTCTGAATTTGAAAACTACCCTATGCCTAGTGCTGAAGAGATGGTGGAGAGGTTGGGATTTTGACTACCCTGGCCCTCATAGAAGGGTATATGGCAAATTCCCCTGCCCAACTAGGCTAAAGAGAAAACATCTTTCTCCACAGCTGATGAATTTTTCCAGTATATTTATCATTTAGCCTGTATGGCACTGTGGCCACATTCCAAAGGCTAATGGACAAAATATTTAAACCTCATCATGCTTATACCGTTGTCCACCTGGCGCATTTTCACTTACTTAGAAGACTGGAATTCTCATCTCTCTAACTTGAGGCACTGCTCTGTTTGCATAGCAGACATAGCTTACTAAAACTGTAAAATAAGGGTGACTGAGGTAGTACCTCAGATATATGACAAGAAGAAGGCTGAAAAAGTGTAAACAGGAAAAGTTTGAATCTGTCAAAGACAGTCCTTGTCCCTCAAACCAAGTAGCAAGCAAGACCCTTTCTAGGTTTAGCAAGGTGCTACACAAATTTATTCTAAAGTTTACCTCCAAGGCATAGCCCCTTACCAACCTCACTAAGGGAAGGTCGTAGAAGTATGTCAGGTGGACTCCTGAGGCCAAGGAATCTATCAAGCATCTCAAGCAGTGCCTCTGTGCAGAGCCAGACCTGGAGTCTCCTGACTTCTACAGTGTCTATCATCTATATTGGTACCTCAGTGATTGCTTTGGGGAATGTGCCAGCTCAGAACTAGGCAATGATAAATATCCAGTTTAAAATATTTAATAAGCAGACGGTGGGTACTCCACACAAAAACAGTGTTTGTCCATCAGATTGATTTAGGCTTCCTGCAGTATTAACTGGTGGGCAGGGTGTTCACCCTGGTAACAGATTATGCCCCCTTCAGTGGTTTTATCAGCAAAAAATAAGAATACAAATCTGTCCACTTGCATTATTGCTGTTATAGTTACATGAACACCACCCCAGTGCTATACACCATAATTCAGATGATCTATCTGGGCCCATAGACATTCAAGTGGGTTCAAGTTGGGGAGAGGGCGGTCATCTTTAAAACAGAATGCTGGCTTGACTGAGTTTCAGTGTGATGATGTATCTGAATGGTTAACTGCTCCTATGCAGGGAGGAGCAGATTCAAGATGGCAAGGTCAGTTTGAAAAGCTGAGTTCTTGAATGGTTGAATGTAGCCCATAAACACACACACACATACAGATTATATATAGATATATATATATATATATATATATATATATATATATATATATATACTGACACATGTTATTTATATCTATATAGATGTCATTCACTCTGTTGAAGGTTTCCTGTCCACTTGGTACCTAGTCACCCTTGCCTTTTTGAAACCCTTTGCATAACATTAGTAGTATTTAGATAATAGTCTGAATGTGTGATGGGATTTTGGTGTTCAGATCACAAAAGAAAACTGTAAATTTACTTTTATAATTGATTTTCTTTCAAATGGTTTGAAGTTTTTTGATATACTGAATTTCGAAATGCTTGCGCTGATAACTTGTTTCTATGCCTTGACATTTTGATAATTCAATATATACTCATGTATATACAGTTGTAAAACACTCTGTTGCATACATGCTTGTTTTGCTGACATAGTTTATTGTTGCATACATGCTTGTTTTGCTGACATAGTTTATTGTATACTGATTTTATTGAAATCTCATGTGTCAGTTGCATTAAATTTTGAATGTCAGATCATTTGATGCTTCTGTGGTGCTTCAGCTGTGTTTGCATGCAGGTATGCCATATTTTGTTCAAATACTAAAGCACTGAGTTGTAACAAAATTTCAATATTAGGATCAGGCTGTGTGTGCAAGTGTTGGATGATTACAGTGCGAATAAGTGCTAAGGAAAGGTATAAATGCATTCACTGTTGTAAAAAATGAGAGAGTATTTCTAGGGTAGAGTTAGAGAAAGGTTTGGGAAAGGAGGCAGCTTTAGCATTCTGTACCACTGTGAGATGGTGTAAAGGGGTGTGTGTCTGTATGTGTTTGTGTGAGCATCTTATGTGGTGGTACTGAAAGGGATAAGGGTTGGGAAAGGGGGCAGCTTTAGCATTCTGTACCACTGTGAGATGGTGTAAAGGGGTGTGTGTCTGTATGTGTTTGTGTGAGCATCTTATGTGGTGGTACTGAAAGGGATAAGGGTTGAGAAAGGGGGCAGCTTTAGCATTCTGTACCACTGTGAGATGGTGTAAAGGGGTGTGTGTCTGTATGTGTTTGTGTGAGCATCTTATGTGGTGGTACTGAAAGGGATAAGGGTTGGGAAAGGGGGCAGCTTTAGCATTCTGTACCACTGTGAGATGGTGTAAAGGGGGGTGTGTCTGTATGTGTTTGTGTGAGCATCTTATGTGGTGGTACTGAAAGGGATAAGGGTTGGGAAAGGGGGCAGCTTTAGCATTCTGTACCACTGTGAGATGGTGTAAAGGGGGGTGTGTCTGTATGTGTTTGTGTGAGCATCTTATGTGGTGGTACTGAAAGGGATAAGGGTTGGGAAAGGAGGCAGCTTTAGCATTCTGTACCACTGTGAGATGGTGTAAAGGGGTGTGTGTCTGTATGTGTTTGTGTGAGCATCTTACGTGGTGTGTGCCTGTATGTGTTTGTGTGAGCATCTTACGTGGTGTGTGTCTGTATGTGTTTGTGTGAGCATCTTACGTGGTGTGTGTCTGTATGCGTTTGTGTGAGCATCTTACGTGGTGTGTGTCAGTATGTGTTTGTGTGAGCATCTTATGTGGTGGTACTGAACGGGAAAAGTTTTTTGCTAAGGTAGTATGCCCCCCCAATCCATCTTTGTGTGGTTTCACCCAAACACTGTCACAATGCCTAACCGAAACCCTACACATTACCTTATCAAAACCCTTTCACTATCTATATCACTGTTCAAAGAAATAATGTCTGAATGAAATGTTTTTTTTTTGTTTTTTTTTTAGGTGTACAATCTCAAAAGGAAAGAGTTTGTTTTCCTTTGTGTTTGGTTTAGATGCTAGTTGGGATATTTTGCAGGCACCTTAATCTTTAAGAGCACCAGCTGGGTTTAAAGACCGTGTGTTTCTGAAGTATAGCCAGATTATCCACTTATGCTTAAGTCTGGAAGTTAGTTGAGGATCTTTTGCAGGTACCTTAACTTTTATGGGTATCATCTGGGTTTTTATATATATATATATATATATATATATATATATATATGTATGTAGATAGACAGATTCAGATACAAATACACACACACATATATATATATATATATATATATATATATATATATATATATATATATAAACTATAGAGACGTATACACACACACACACAAACATACAAATATGTATGTATACACATGTATGGTTTCCAATCTCAAATGTGAAAAACCTATACATTTAAGTCCTGGAAATGTGAAAAAATAAAGTGTTAGCATCCAAAATATTCAGCAAGTCTCATAGCTCAGCATAATGCCATTTAACAGTTTTGCATAGTGGCTTTGTCCCAATGCCTCCTTACCCATGCTTCTAATATCTGCTAATCCCAACAGCAATGAGCCTTAAGAGTAAAGCAAACACTCTACCATGTTTCAGTTTTGTACTTAATGTATCTTAGTCACATATCTGCAGTTCAAATTTGACTATTCTTGTAGGAACACATGCATATTTACTCTGTGTGTGTGTGTGTATATGTGCACGTATGCAAATTAGCATGTTTATTATTGTTGTGCTGAAGGCCAGGTAAAATAACTGCAGTCAGTAAATAAAGGGGAAAGCTGAAGAACCTGAAAGGAATTTGGATTCAGCTAAGTTAAAGATGTGAAAATATAATACCAAGAGTGACTGTTTATTTATTAACATTTTAAAAAGAATGTCTTCCTAAGATCATCAAGTGACAGATGGATAACCATACTCTAAGCTGAATAGCCCTCTAAATGTCCAGATTCATCAGGATCACTGAAAAAAATGCTTCTGTCTTTCGTCTCTCATTTAAAGTCTTAAAAGTGTAAGATAACAGCTGCCGTATCCAAAAAGAAGAATTTAATTCCAAATATGGAGACCAGATTGAGATACGAGAGCATCATCTTGCTTCATAACATTATAACCAGTAATAAACTTAACATGCAATATGCCTGCAGCTCTCAACAGATGTAAAGTGCTATAAACTTTGCAGGGCCATTAAGAAAATTTTCAAATAGGTCTAAAATGCAAATATAAATTTCCCTCAAAACCAATAAAACAGACCGAGCAAATTCAGATGCACTACCTTTTTATGAAGTAGTGAAGACCTTTCTAACAAACATTTTGCACAAGTACATTGTGAAGCATTAAGACATAAGCAGTATACAGAGAAGTTAGTTTTATAGCACTAATACTGCTTCACTTTTGTGTTTTAGCAACATGACAGAGCTAATTTGTGATTCAAAGACATGCAAGTGTCACAATGAGTTCTCTGAATCGAACATAGGTTCTTAGGTTCATAGGCGTATACTAGACTAATGACCACTAGGTCCTTTGTAAGCCTAGCTATACAGCCCAGATGTAACCCATGTGTTATTGTGCCTTATGGGTTATTTTAAGGGATGTATGTTAGGGCATGATTTAACAGTTGCTTCTGTCCATCAAAGACATAGGTATCACACCAGAGGTGAAGTTCTGATTTCCCATCCACTGGCATAGGCTGCACTTGAACAGGGTTAAGGAAGAGCAGACAAACTGCATTAAGTGTGCCCCCTTCCAAGTCTGTGCAATACTGTTACACAGGCATCAACAGAAAGAGATAGAGAGACAAATACAGACACACACACACACGCACTGTAACTATTTGAAATTTTAGGACCCACAAGAGTGAGTCCTGAAACACGGAGACGAAATAGCTGAAAGATTGGACTTGCATATGCAAAGTCTGAGATGCCATTTTTCTGAATTTTCCCTTTTCTCCAATGTACGGAGACACATGGGAGATGCAGGGGGTCCACCCCAAAGATGACCTTTTAAGAAGAAGAGCGATTTTCAAGATTCTCTCTTCTCTTGGTTTTTGGTCTTTTTTGGGGGTGGGTTCTAGGGCTCTGCATTTCGAGTGCCAATATTTCAATAAGGAGCGCAGACACACATGCACACATACACAAACGCTTTTTGACATGCATACCCTGTAAAGCAGACATGGAGACAGTCACTCCATCAGTACATAACCCAGTACAGTCACAATCATGGCCCTACACACAAAACTTGCAGTAATTTCTTACTTGCCATGATGCTAACAGACTCACTGCAGCCACTGACAGTACTGAATGTACACTATCTAATTATGGCACTGGCTAATTTAATTATCCACAGTCCTGGACTGCCACAATTCCATGTGGCATGATCTTGATAAACCATTTTGCTGGATAATTATAGTGCTCTATGAATCACTCCCTCATAATGCACTGCACAATCCTGATAGAAAAAGGGTTTGTGGAGTGCACTATGCATTTCTAAATTCTCCCATGAAAGGGTGGTGTTCCAAAAGAATAATAATGTAACAAAGCTGAAAAGAATAGCACCAAGTACCACAAGGTGGCCAAATGAGTATTAGATATGTACAGGTGCTGTCATAACATGGATGATCCAGAAACAATGCAGCATTATGAAGATCTGTCATCATGAAAATGGAAGTCACTGCACTAGTCAGTAGACCATACAATGAGTGGACATTTTATCAGGGACCATTGGCATGCAAGTTGCACATCTGACACGATAACTGTTCATATGTATATCAAGGCATCACATGTATGCTATATGGGTACAGCTGAGAACCCATACAAGGGCAACAAGGGCTACACAGCAAAATGCCAGCTATTTCGTTTTATAATTCAGAAGAAAAGGGGGAAAAACAAACATGTGAATGTACAGAAGGTCAGAGGGAAGAGTGATCTGTGGTGGGGGAAGGAGTAGTTTCTTTTTTTTGTATTTGTTGGCCTGGCACTAGAATTACGGTAGATGGGGAAGGCAATGTGAAACTTGTGTGTAGGTAGGAAAGAAGTCAGAGTGACAGCAACATGTTTGAAAAAGACTGACAGGTGAGGTACTGACACAAAAAAGGGGAACACAAAAGAGAAATATACAGACATACAACTATTGGCAGTGAGGACTGGATGACAAACAGATGGAATGTGTGATACAAAAGGAAAGGAACCCCACTATGGCATATGACTTGATGAAGGACAGATTGCTAAGCCCTCTCAAGGGAAAACCTACAAAGAAGTCAGTCACCTTTTTGGCTAACATGTTGGTGATCAGATGGTCAGGCAACTATGCAATTCTACTAGTCATGTGACGAGTAGCTGCAGTGCACCAACAAAGGATACTGAGCCAGTGGTCCACTCAGGTCCTAACCAGCTGCTTCACCTCAAGTCAGGTGACTCATGAGGGTCCCTCCATGCTAGCATATGATGAGAAACCTATGTCATCCACTGGAGGATCAGTCTGGAGTCCAGTGGCAAGTCCTCCAGTTCACTTTCTAAAGAATGACATTCATGACCCTGTAAACAGGTAGGCCCAGGGACCTCTGTGGACCCAGTGGTTGGCTTGGTGGCTACTTCCTACCCCAAGGCTTATCCTGTAGCAAAAATGATTAGAAATGGAGAAAAAAAAAATAGTAGAGCAACACAATAAAAAATATATATTATACAACGTGAGCAGGATTCAAATACAATGGTCTATATGATGTCGTGTACATTATTAGGACAGAGCCTTCAAAGAAAAGAAAACAGCGGAGCAATGCTTATCAATGGCTAGGTAACACGTATAACATAACTGAGGATAACACCAGAGGAAATGAATAGCTGTGTCACTTCTCTAGTTGATGGAGAAGGAACAGCAGGCAATGATAAATCTGGTGGAATTCCAAGTAATCCAAGAGTAAAATAGCAGAAAACACCAGAACCAAGGCAGGATACAATAATCAGCTTTAATGAGGCACACTAGCATTGTCACCTCACAGCAAGACGTTGTGCCGTTCGATTCTCAGCTAGGGTGTCATCAGTGTGGAGATATGCATGAATGGGCGTACCTTCATTGAAGATTGTGCATCAGGGCTGGCAAACTAGGCATGTAAAAAATCTACTGCCAATCATTAGCGGACCGGAGTTCCGCTGTGGCGACCCCTAACCAGGAAAAGCCGAAAGACACAAACAAAAATGAGGCACACTAAAACACTTTAGAAATGCAAGTAAAAACTTTCGCAAGTATGGTTTCTTCAGGCATAACACTACAATAGTAAAACCAGTCCTTTTTATACAGTTAAAAATCACATGAGACAGCAATTAATTAAACCCTTCTGCAATTCCCTTAAATGGGCTTTTAAAGATACAGATTCACTCAAGCCAGGAGGAATGTGTGCTCTCAAATATAAAATCCACTCATATTCACTCATTTCTTTAGAGTGCATTATACTCCCACCTCTTAGGGACTCATGAATAATACTTAAAACTAAGAACTCAAAATCATGATTAGCTCCTGTCTCAGTTTCATGCTTATATATAAAGTGCATTAGTGGGTACCTTCCTTTTAATTTCAGATACATGGCTACTGATAAGCTCCTTAAGTTTCTGATTTGTTTTGCCAATGTAATAAGCATTATATTGGTCACAAGTTGCTAAATATAATACATTTTTTAGATTCACATTTGCCATATACATTTACTCAATTATTTTCCATGTAAGGCTATGTTTGAATGCCTTGCTCATATTAATATATTTGGAGAACACACATTGACCATATCCATAGGTGCCTTTTTTAACCATCATCCTATGTAGAAAGTTTGAGCTTTGTAACACGGGAGCTGTTTCAGATTGGCACTACATTTATGCCCAAAGTTGGCATGTGATGAAATCACACTCCTCAGCTCTGAAATATCTAAGGATGTGCCATTGCCTGCTTATAATCTCTAACTACCTTAGTATTTTTATTAAAAGTTAACAGACACCTAGGCTCATTACTGTTCTTGTTTTTATTATTGCTCCCACCATTATACTCAAAAGAAAACAATGGCTTTGCTGATGTGTGATGTAACCACTTGGTCTCCATAACAGTAGAATCAGCATGACATACTTTGTAACCCCTACTTTTAAAACTGGATGCCATAGTGCCCAACTGGATATTCATATTTGAGTACAGAGTATTCATCTTAGCGACCCTCAGCATCTGATTTCTGACAATATTGCTGAACACATACTGTGGGTGTATACCACTTCTGAAACTGCTCCAGGTACTGACTGATTTGAACTTTTTAAAAATAAGCTAAACCACTTTGTAGACATAGCTATTCAGTTTAAATGGCTCCAGTGGTAGCAATTAAGGTTTAATGCTTATTTAGAGTATAAAGTGTTGACTTGGGGACTTCAGATTCTTAAGATGTCTATGTTTTGGGATAGATATCCTGACATTTTGATAAGATGGCAGCTGATAAATCTAAGTTGTTCCTTTTGCTAAATGGAACTCATAAAGGTATTTTTCGAAGCCACTGAGTCCAAGTTACGTGATGAAATGGAAAATCCATACTCAGATTTAGTAAGAAATATAGAACTGAATATGCACTATAGTTTGCTGTACGAGGTAGTTGATCACATTACAGCCTTTGAAAAAAGGCTGGTGGAAACTAAGAAAAGGAAGCTGCAAAGGGATGTTAATGGCTTCAGGAATTGTAATATTTTCATCTGGACCAATCACCGGGTAGGCAGATCCACATTTCATGTAAATCCTGAAACTGCTCTTAATGGATCTGAGCAATCACAAGACAAAGATCCACTCAATGCCATTCTTACAGCTACTTCTGCTGCTGCTGCTGTTATAACATTCATACAACTTCAAACACCTATTAATAAGAATAGGAATCCAGAGTCAGCAGTTACTTCTAAAAAATTAAAATAGAAATTTGGAGACAGAAGTTATTTTTGAGCAGTTAAGCACTATGATTCATGCAGATTCAGTTAGAGCACTTGACCTGATTGATTTTACTTTTTTGTAAGAGCAGCCAATTCTGACGACACAACCTCATCCATGGAGAAAACACTCGTTCAGCTACCATCAAAGGGTGCAACATGGATCCATAACTTGCAGCCAAATGAGTACTTGAGTCAGGTTGTGTTTAATCTATCCAAACATGTTTTATCAGTAGTGGAACACTTACTTCTCAACAAAGGTTTGACTTTTAATCCTGCTTCTTTACAGGATGTTTCAAATAAGATGACTATAAATATTTTATTAGAATGCTTAATTTGAAAGTGTTATTTGGTAATAGCAATAAAGTACCCTTACAAGTCCCAAAACCTTCTAGCATGTTTAATCCATATAATCACAATGTGATTTGAGAGACTAGCTAAAAAATGATATACAAGTTGCATAGTAAACAGTAAGTGGCTGACTTTTATAATCACACTCAAAGAGAATATGAAGCTATATCCTCCCTGGTAATTAAAAATGCTGATGGGGAGGTGGTAATGGTTTTAAATAGGATTTATTATATGAGTACAGTGGAGTAAATGTTAAAACAAGTCAGATGTGAAGATTACTAGGAGTGAGTATAATATAATAGTTAATGAAATTTTGAAAATATTACATGAATTGCATACATAAGCCAAGACAGACACCCAACTGTTAAAGTATTTGGTAGTAGAGAACCCTAGAACACCTTTCATATACGGCATCCCCAAGTTACACAAGTCAGTAGATGCTCCACCGTTAAGGCCAATTGTGTCAGCTAGGGAGTGGGTCACAGAACCCATATCTAAATTTCTAGAGACAAAATTGAGAGTTGGCTTTGAGCAGACAGGTACAATATTGAAAGACACGACTGCTTTTTTACATCAGTAATCTGAGTGATCACAAACAATTGAAATGCAACAGTGCCATTTTACTACACTGGATGTCAATTCATTATTTACAGACATACCAAATAATATTGGCATCCAGTTTGTTAAGAAGTACCCTCTTGAATCTACCGAATATACACAGGCTTATGTTAGCACTCTGTTTCATGCTAGAACTTGTAGCAACAAATAACTTATTCTTGTTTCAGCAACAATTATACAAGCAAGTGGGTGATGTGGTGATGGATACTCCTGTCGCCAACACTTTTGCGAATAAAGTCATGTACATATTTGAGAGCAAGAATTTATCTTGTCCATTCTTAAGCAATGTTTTTATCGTAGGTTTGTGGATGACTTGTTCTTAGTTTGGCGAGGGGTTGAACATAATTTTGAACAGTTTTCTGAATATCTCTCCAACACAGTGTCCTTTTTTAAAATTTAAGAAATGTTTTGGGACCTGTATGTGGCTCCCACCCCCCCCCCCCCAAATTCCTACTCTCTGATTAATTAATCACTCTGATCTCCTCAGAGGGGGGAATTCTAAAGGGTCAGGTTCCTCAAAGCTATCTTATTCTGGTAGGTTTCTGCCTGTAGGTTAATTCAAAACTGTGTGGGCAGCATAAAATCTGCAGTTAACATGATTGTTATGAACAACTGAGGGAGCAGGGTAAGATCCTCAAAATACATAAAAGCTTAGAGGTTACCACTTTAAGGCCCATAGTTGACACTAAGGCTTCCAAGACTTTTCCCATTGCCAAATGCATATATCATCAGCTGAAATGAGTGCTAGAAGGGTGTCAACATTTGTACAAGGATTCATGGGGCTTCCTATCCAAGGTGACAAACACATTGTTTTACCAGTGATCTTGTTTTGGTCACCATTGATATCTGTGATCTATTCTCAGTTTTCATCTATGAGGAGGGCCTAGAATGGTCACACAATTTTCTTTGCCCCAATACAAACTTGGATCATATCCAAATAATTACGGAAGTAGTCCTGGGCAACAACTTCTGTTTTTTTTTTTTTTTTTGAAAATCAGTTGTTCAAGCAGACCAAAGGGGTGGTTATGGGGGTAGCATGCACCTCCATATTTTGCAAATACAGTTCTAGCCCAATGGAAAAATACCTTTCTTTTTACATCAGAATACAGAAACTGTTGGACCTTGTATGGCCGTTATCTGGATGACATTATAATCTTTTGGAAGGAAATTTTGACCAAGGTGGACCAATTTTCCCAGTATCTTGATGCTGGTATCTTCAAAAAGAGTAACATCCATATGTTTGAATATTTTTCTATAGTAAACCAACATATTCTAACTCATCATTACATTTTAATAGTTGGTACCCCTTCACCAAAAAAAGTCCTTAGTGAAGGGGTAATGTGTGAGACTGGCTATGATGGTTTCCACTGAAACCATGTTTAAAGAATAATGTGCTAAACTTAAAGAGATGTTAACTAAGAGAGGTTGCCCTGAGGAATTTTTACATGACATATTTCTAGAAGTGGCAAGGAAAATAGATTCAGATTGTTTTATACCTCTGTTAGGAACATCTAAGACTGCTATCACTGCTAGTGCCCTTAGTGACCAATACCCTGTCAAAAGGTATTAGTCCTTCCAAAGAGCTATGATTTTACCATTTAACAACAGTTTTATGTCATTTGAGGCATCATGCAGAGAAACTGGAATTTATCTGAGATAGATCAAGACTACATTAACACTGTGGGGGAGAGACCCAAGACTGCATACAAAAAGGATGTGAGTTTTAAGATGTTGCTGGAAAAACACATCCCAATGCCAAGGGGGGGTTGGGAAAATGTGGGCATTGCGCTCAATGCAGACACATTCTTGAAGAGCCCAGTTTTCAGTTGGAAAATGTTGGAACTGTTAAACTCATGCACAAGTATTATTGTTACAGCAAGGTTGTTTACATTGCCAAATGTCAGCTCTGTGGTGGATTTTAACCTTTAATCGAGAATATACCAGCATTTATTTAATATATGGAAAAAAGATGATAGGAATGCATTGTTCAAACATCTAAAAAATCACCCCAACCACTGTTTCAAATTCTTTATCGATCATGTTGATCTTGGACTCAGGGGCAGACCATCTGATGATTTTTTTTTTTTGGAATATAAAGAACTGAGGTGGCAGATTAGATGCAACGCTACTAAAGCCTCTCGGCTCAATGAACAAGTTTCTGTCTATAGTATTTTAAAATTGAAAGCAGTCTATGCTATGTAGGTTTCATCTTATGGCGTTGCTAATGATGATTGTAATTAAATGGTTCCAATAACTTTTAATATATTTACAGGTTGAGGTATATATAGATAGAAGCTCTAGCATGTGTGTTTCATTATGTTTTTTAAGGACATATTTCCCTGTTGTTGCTTGTTTGTGTGTGTGTGTGTATATCTTTATTTTAGCCTGATTAAATTATTTAATTGATTGATGGATTTTTTTATCATGAGACCATCTGAGCTCTATAAGAGGGCGTGTTTTACATTTTGTACTCATTCTGATGGTCCAGTATACCCGGATGAAAGCACTCAATTTACCTACAGTACAGTGTGGAGATTTTGCTTTTCGTCTTCTTCTGTTTTTTTTTTTTTTCTGGTTTGCACAAGTGCATTTTATTATATAGCAGCTATGTGAAACACAGTGGTAATGGTCACATGTACTGGCTAACACACTACTGTCTTGTCTGCTTTCATTTTACACTTAGAAAGGATACAGCACCACTAGTTTGAATATGCCTGAAGTCAGCACATCTGTAGAGGCCGACAGTGACGGGTCTATGTTCAGCTATCAAAAAAAAAAAAAAAAAATTAATCGAACAGCTAATTATTGAATGTAAAACATCTAAACATTAAGTTACTGAACACAGTTTTTGAAAATAGAATTATTGAATGGTCATAGTTGGCCAACACTGCGAACGTCCGATAATACTGTTGAATTCAACTAAAGGAAAACACCCTTCATAATAACACCCTGTCAAGTGCACACTGTATAACTAAAAGTAATAAACGCTATTTTATAAATGCATAAACAAAAATAACATCCCTTTAGCAATAGTGTTGTGAAGAAATTGTCAAACAGTTTCAAAAGGTATAAAACTTTTCCCTATGTATCCTTACTCCCACAAAAAATAATGTAATAGATGCAAAAGGCCATCTCACTGAAGAATGCTACACTTTCAACAGAAGAGCAACAGCTATAAGATAAAACTGCACTTCGTAGCTGTGTCTATTTTGAATAACTACTTGTAAAAGTTGTTGCCTCTCAATAGTTTTAAGCCTCTTTGGAGAAAGGGGCAACCAACCAGGAAATGCAGGTGTAACTCATCAATTCTATTTTGCTCCCTCACTAACACAGACGCAACTGAGGAAAGTAGCGGAAATTCCCCTGCCTAACATGCAATGGATTATCCTATGCCATCCTTCAACAAAGTTTTGAGTCTAGGGCAAGCACAAGTCATTTAAGCAGGAAATGTTCCAAAATGTATAATGAAACACAGAGCAGAAAGAGAAGCACAAGTTTGTTCTTATATGGACGACCTAGCACATACACATCTGTAAAGTAAGTTAGAAAATCTTTACCTTCAACTGGAAACATTTTATAAAGATCATGAACAGCAGGAATTACCTCATCTTCATTTAAAAATGATAAAGCTACAAGTTTCTTTATAGCAAGTTGAAATTCTGCACACTTTCCATACAAAGTTGATAAACCAAATACTTACACTTTTCTCCAAATGCTGTGAGCAAAGTGAAATAACCTTTGCATTCTACATTAGGAATGTTATGTTTAATATTTTTAACACCAGCCATTTCAAAGTACATACTTTACATTTGCATTCAGATCACATTCTGAAATTAATTGTAAAATGTACTTCCACATACAGTTTTAAGCTTTGTAGGATTTTTTTATTCATTAAACAGTATACAAGAGGTAAACATTTCGTACTACCTCCATACATTAACGCATCTATACTACGCTGCTGTCTGCTACTCCCTTAGTTAAGAAAACTCCATTCATATACCATATTTTTGAGTTGCATAGATCTTTTAAATTCTCCTTAGTAGAAAACATTAATACATGCAAACTGGTGTAAACATCAGCCATACATTTCTGTATGAGCTTACTCCTTTTCAACTGGCAGGTACTCACAGAAACTGTGCTTAAATGTAATGTTTTACATGCAATTCAGTTAACTTGTTGAAACATATACCTTCTAGAAGGTAAAACTACTCTGCCCTCTAATGATGTACTAGCAATGGCATTATCTACAAGTAATGAAAACTTCTCTCTACATGCCATAGCTTTTTCCTTTAAAATGTTACATGCTACATACTTCTCCACTTTAGTAACATCACTCGCATGTTGATGCATAACTGACTTTAACAATTCTTTTTTGAAAACACTTTTCTTTCTAGCTGTACCCCTACACTTTCCTGAAAACTTTCCGCAGCAACATCAATACATTTGTTCTTTAACTGTTCTTTGAAGATTATATAAATGACCATCTATAACTAACATGGCTTTGCCTTTCTGAGACTTTACAGTGCTACACAACTTTCCTAAAACACATGGAGCGCTCTGAGAAGTTTCAGCCATATCAGTAGCTTACGGACTGCCTAAAGCACAGTCTAACCTTACACTTCGTCCACTTACATATGAAATGTCTATATGGAATAAAAACTAATAATTTTTGTTTGATAATTAGCTGTTTGATCATATTTTTTTAATAGCCAAACATAGACATAACAGTGACGGAACAGTGCACATTGAGGGCATGATGGCACTGTCAGCAATGCTAATCCTACTCTGCTGAGTTAAAGTAGGATAGCGGGATAAGAGGTGTTAAGTGTTGAATGTAAGAAGGGAGGGACAATAAGAAAACAAAAAGTAGAGCAAGAGTAGGAGTAAATGAGAAAAATGAAGATGGTGGTAGTCAGAGAAGCTCAGTATATGATGAAGAGAAGAGAGAAGTAAAGGAGTGTGAGAAATGGGGGAAAGAGGCGAGTCATGTGGGATGAGAGCAGGAACATTCCCAGAGGGTTTTCAGATGGGAATGAAGCAGGGCCTTAAAGGTAGAGTGGTTGTCTGTAGTACAAATAAGAGGTGGCAGGGAGTTCCAGAGGCAAGCTAGGGAAAAGCATACTAGGTGACAGCCTGGAGGATGAGCAGGCTTGTGCAGCATTTCAAGCAAATTCTGATATTGGATCTTAGAAGTCTGTTGGGTAGGTGCATTTTGAAGGAGGGGCAGATGGAGGGATCAAAGATGAGTTTATGGGCATGAGTAAGTTGAATGTAGGTAAGATGGTTGGGAAGTTCGAGCCAATTTAGTTTGTGTAGGGCATTGCAGTGGTGAGAGGAAGATTTATGGCCAGTAGCAAACGTTGACATTTTGTTACAACAGAAGGATAGCTTTGTTTTTAGAGAAGATTGAAGGTTGGTAAGAAGTGGGGCACCATATAGGAGAGAAGGAATGAGGAAGGTGTTAGAGAGTCCAAGTTTAGTAGTAGGACTGATATAGTGGTTATGGTGGTAGAGCATGCCTAGTTTCTGGTGGGTTTTCTTTATATTGGTTGGTAGGTGGGTATCAAATTTTAACTGTTCATCAATAAGGAGTCCGACAAGCTTTGCATGGGATGCTACCTCAAGAGAGGTATTGTTTTGACTAGTAATGGATAATGAGTTCTTGTCTATAATGGTACTTTTTGAAGGGGGAAAATAACAATTTTAGTTTTTGATGCATTGAGTGATAGGTGGTTGTCTATCATCCCATGTTCAGTATAAGAGAAAGCATCCTGAGTTAGTTTTAAGAGAGTGGAGGTGGAAGTGGCAGAGCAGGTGATCATAGAGTCATCTGTGTATTGAATCAGTTTAGCACTAGGAATGTTTTGGTGGAAGTCATTTATGAAAATGTTGAACAGAAGGGGACCCAATATGGAACCTGGCGCATGCCTGTAGGTGCATTAAGGAAGGAGGAGATGGCTTTTTCCATTTGACAGCTTGTTGTCTATCAGAGAGGTAACTAGAAAACCAGTTGACAGAAGAGTCAGATAGGTTTAGATTAGAGAGTTTAGATAGGAGAAGGTTATGGGAGATGGTGTCAAAGGCCCTGGATAAGTCCAGTTTCAGGGTGGACACTAGAGAGCCAGAATCCTAGGCTTTGCTGATGGTTTCAAGGATGGAGAGGAGAGTGGTTGTGGTACTGTGGCCAGGTCTAAAATCATGTTGTGTGGGGGTAAATAGGTGGTTGTCTGTGAGGTAGGGTAGAAGTTGAACATGGATGCACTTTTCTAGAACTGTTGCAACAGGGAATAAGATAGCGATTGGCTAGAAATTGGTAATGCTGTTATTACCTCCTTTGTGAAGGGGGGTGATATAGGCCTTTTTCCAGAGTAGGGCTATATAGTTTTCTTGGATTAAGTGGTTTATTAGAATGGAAATGGGAAAGGCGATGGCATCAGCAGCAATTTTGAGGAAGTAGGAAGGAAGGACATCAGGGGCATTTGAGCTTGGTTTCAGTTTCTGAAGGAGTTTTTTTATTGATGGAGATAGGAATGGGTTTGATAGTGAAGGAAGGGGATTGGGAGATGGGAGTGTTAGGGGAGGGAGAGATAGGAGGAAGTCGAAGTGAAGCTTTGTTGGGGAAGGAAATAGTTAGTTTGGCTAAAGAATCAATAAAAAAGGAGATAAATCAGGTGGCTAAGGAGAGGTCTGGGACATTTGGGTCAGGGCAGGGGTTGTCTCTTTTACCAGGACTGAGGAGGTTGGAGATGCCATTCCAGAATTTTTTGAGGTTGGTCTTGTGGTTATTTTGAAGGGTGGAGAAGTAGGATTTGCAGTTGGATGCAACAAGTTGTTACGTAGTAGCTTATATTCAGTCAGGGTGGTATGGGTTTTATTTTTCTGATAATGTTTCCAGGCTTTGTCATGGAGATGTATAATGGTTGTAGTTTATTTGCTTAACCATGAGACAGTTTTACTTTTAATTATTTTGGTTCTGGAGGGAGCAAGGATATTTAACAGGTTTAAGAATGTAGTATTAAAGTAGGCTACTGCATTATCTAGGGAGAGGATTTTTAGAGGACTCCAGTTTGTGTGTTTTAGACAGCTGGAGAAGGTTTCAGGGTTGAAGTTTTTGAGACACCAGGAAGAGATATAAGTGTGGGATAGTTGTAAGGAGGAGGGAAGGTAATGACGGAAAGAGGAAAGATGATCGCTAAGAGTGTCAGGTAGGACACCACTGGCAGAGATGTATTGGGGGTAGGAAACAAGAATCCAAGAGTAGTACCAGAGGAGAAGTGTTTTTAGGGCCTGATAGTAGAGTTTATTAGTTGTAATAAGTTGTATATGTTTATGTTGTGTGGAGAAGCAGGAGATTGGATATCGGTCCAGTTAATATTAACATCACCAAGGATTATGGTCTCCTTGGTAATGTTAGAGGAGAACCAGGAGAGGATAACCTCAAGAATGGGGATATTATCTACTGGGTGAATGTAAAGATTGGCAATATATATGTGTTTGCATCTATTCATCTGGAGGAAAGCCATGGTTAGTTCAGCATTGGTGAATTGGGGTATGGGTTTGGTGAAGGTAGTAACTGTAAGGGAGGAGGAGTAGAGAAGAGCTTCTCCACCACCTTTTTTGAGGGTCTTAGCATTTCTAATTATATTGTAGTTGGGAGAAATCATTTCTGGATATTTTATGTGTGGCTGTAACTAGGTTTCAGTAATGAGTAGGATATCTGGGTGGTTATGTTGTAGCCAGGCATGGACGTTTGGAATCTTGATATATAAGCTTTGAGCATTCAATGTAGTGAAAAGGAGGGATTTGCTGGATGATGGGGGAGAGGGAAAGGATGGGTTTGAATGAAGAGAGGGAGAGGGACCAGAGTTTGAGTGAATGTCACCAGAGAGAAGGTTGGTAATAAGTTGATGAATATAGGGAAAAGAGGAGTTTAGACTGCTTAGTGTCCAGTTTGTGAGCTGGGTGTTGTGTTATAGTAGTGTTCTTAGGGATTGGGGATGAGAGGCAGTGAACACAAATGAGTTTATAAGGGAATAGGATGTTTCTATTGAATAAATAGAGATGAGGGGATATAGTGGTTGTGGGGTGTTTAGCATATGTGGAGTATGTAGAAGTTATATGAAAGGAGGGAGAGTGATTAGAATTTGGAAGACTGGTGAGAAGGTGAATGTAGGTTAGGAAGAGAAAAAGAAGAGGAAGAAGTACAAAGGAGGTGGGTTTTAGAGGCATAATGGTGTTTGAGTATTGTGGCATTGGGGAAATTGGAGTGGAGCGGAGAGTAGAGTAGCTATGGGATTAGTAGAGCTAGTTCTAAAAAAGAAGATAGTTAAGGGGAGTGGAGGAGATTATGGGGGGCTTATGAGCTTGCGATTGGACCTTTTGGTTGTAGGAGTGGTGCTATGGCTATAAGTGTGGATGTTGAAAAATGATTGGTATTGAGGGAAGATAAATTCTTGTTTATTAAGGTATCTGTGTCTTATAATGTCACATATTCAATGTTAGAAGTTATGTATGAAATGTTTGGGGTGTTTATCGGGTATGTTTCTATTGGGTAGTCACTTTTGTTTGTGTGCGCAAATGTACTGTAAAAAGCTAGTAATTTGTAATGGGAGGGGTTAGTTGGAATTATTATAGCAGATTGGGTGGTTTGAACTCTGTTGGGTGTGGTCTTGTCAAGTTTAAATTACAGGTATTTGTGGGCAGTTGGGATATGGGGGTGGGGAAGAGAGCGGAGTGACCCCCAAGTGGAGTGAAGGCGAACGGAGCAGGATGAGCCAAGATCCAAGCAAAGGCAAGTTTGTGTTTAACAAAAACAAACAGAACTGACCAAGAACTGCTGTGAAGCTGTTAAGTTATTTCTTAACCATTTATCAGGTAGAAAAACAGTATAACCTTGTTTCTGTAGGCTATTGTGCTCTTAATTAAATTAACAAACACACAGTATTTGATCAGTTATGGATACTATTTGCTAACAGAAAGGAATAAAAGAGAAATTGAAGATGAGTGTGTGTGTGTATGTGGGGGGGGGGGGCACTCCTTACAAGCCAAAGCCAGGGGATAATGAATATTAACTCAAACAGGTAGACACATACAAAGTTAACTTTAGCTGTTTGTGTTTGCAGACAGTTCGGACTCGGACTATGCTTTTCATATAACAATGTATCTACAGGTCAGGTTAAAGATAAAGGTGTTATTGCAGTTGATTACTTAGATGTTAGGTCTAAAAGTGAGCACAATAACATTCATACACATACAACCAATGTGATACAGTACATACTCCCATGGACCATGTCTCCAGACCTGACAATGCTGAGGCACATGATATGCACAGCTAGCATTCTGGCTCTGTATGCTATTTGACATTATATATAATTTGCTTTTATACAGACAGGAAACATATGCCAGCTGCTCTGCTGTCTATTACAGTAACAGGAATGACTTTTATCTGAAGGCCGAAGTTAAGACTGTGGAAGGCAGGCAAACATTTCACAACATTAATAGAACAATGATGATCCAGAGGGAAGCAGAATATAAGAAAATACCACAATTGTTGGTGGTTCTTGAAGAGAAAGCATTCAACAGAATCATGACAGCCTGGACACCCCCCCCCCCCACACACACACACACACAGTCATGTGTGTAACTATCATAGGCACCATCAATGACCTTTCTTTCTATGCTATCATTGCTGTCCCATGCCACTTGTGGACATGCTAATGGCTGTGCCCTGCACCTTCCCTTTGACAAACGGTGTATGGTAATGTCTAATGTGGGTCATAATGAATTAATGCACTTTACTACATAGTCTGGGTATGTTAAAGCATGCATTTTTTGTTCTGTGTTGTCATTTTCAGACCCATGGCTGTGGACCAGACATCATCTCCTTTCCAGTGCCATGATATATTACCCCCACCTTTGCCTCACGTGGGGACCCACTGTGGCCACATCCTCATCTTCTGACTTCTCATCTGGATCATTTTCCACTGTTGTCACAGGTATGCCAGCCAGTGTTCTATGATCTCTCCTGTTAAGGTAAATAATATTGCAAAAACAGACAATATTTGGCTCTAAAATGGTGATCTAATTTTAGGTCGGGATTTTAATTGTATATTGAAGGACTCTGACACTAGTAAAAAGAGAAAGCCAAGGCTGACCTTCACTGTGAAAACACATAAAAATGGATACAATTTCACAACTTAAATGATACAGTTAATATGAAAGACTCTAGCTCTGTACTCCTTTCTCATCAGGATTATAAATATGGTACGTAAACTAGAATAGATAAAGAACAGCCACGGTGGTGCAGCGGTTAGTGTTGCCACCTCACAGCAAGAGGTTCTCCGGTTCGATTCTTGGCTGGGGTGTCTTCTGTGTGGAGTCTGCATGTCCTCTCTGTGGTCACATGAGTTTCCTCCCACATCCAAAAGACATGCTGTAGGTGGATTGGACACTCTAAATTGGCCCTAGGTGTGAGTGTGTGCATGTGTGTGCCTTCTGTGGAAGGTTGGGCACCGGGTTGGCAACTTGACACTGTAAAACTCCACTGCCAATCATGAGCAGACAGGTGATCCGCTGAGGCAACCCTTAACCGGGAAAATGCCGAAAGAAGAAGAAAAAGACTAGAATAGATAAAATTCTAGTTTCTCAAGACATATTTTTTAAGATAGCAGATTTTTACATCATTCTTTGTCCTATATCTGATCATGATGCCCTTACTCTAAAAATTCAAACTAATTTTAATAGATTATCTTTTTTTAACCAGAATAATTGCATATATAACTAAACTTAAAGAGTTTAAACCTTGGTTAATGTCTGAATTAAATTTCTTTTTGGAAACTGTTAACTTCTGATATTAATATACTCATGATTTTGTATTCTTTAGAGGTTTATATTTATGGTAAACTTCTAACTTGATATAAAAATAAAATTAAGGAATGAATATTTTACAGTTCTAAATCCCAATCTCAACTCTTAGTGGCTTAATCTAAGTTTACTAAAAATAATACATCTAATATAAGAGAAATATAAACATTAAGTAAACAATATTTTGACATTTTATTTCATAAATCAAATCTGGCTCCATAAAGGTTTAAAAATAATTCCTATTCTTTATCAATAAAACATATGCATAATTTATCATTAAGAGTTAAAAGGCAGTCAAAAATTAATAATATTCTAGAAGTTAGGCATGAAGAAAATATGAAGCTCACCTCTGGTATTGGTGACATTCTTGATGCATTTAGATTATACTATACATTTCAAATCAAGATCCCAGTTCCGATGTTAAGACTTCAATATTGAATCTTAATTGTCTTAATATCAAGAAAAGACCATCATAATTAAAAGTAGACTTACATAAAAAATCTCTTATAAAGAAATTGTAGATAAAATTTAAAAAGTTAAAATCTAACAAAGCTCCAGATATGGGTGGAATAATAACAGAAATCTATAAACGTTTTCCTCTCCTATTTTATTTTTTTTCATAAAACTTTAATTGAAGTTCAATCTCAAGAAAAGATTCCTCATTCCTTGAAATATTCATTAATTGCTCCTATATTGAAAGAAAATAAAAATCCACAGCTTTGTTCCTCTTATAGACCAATCTCACTTCTAAATAACAATCATAGGTTTTTCATAGCTATTATTACTGACAGAAAAAAATAACCCATTATCCATATAATTAAATTCGATAAACCAAGTTTTATACATCAAAGGCAAATCCATGATAATATCTGGTGTATTCTAACTCTTATAGATGGTTTAATATAAGGGACAAATAAGCTCTCTTAATTAGTCTAGACATCAAAAAAGCCTTTGATTCTTTAAGTTGGAATTATCTGTTTAATACTATAGAATTATTTGACTATCCTACATGCTTCATTTCGCTCAAAGAATATTTATAACAATGACACTGTCAATGTCAAAACTAGCTGTTTACTTTAGAATTCATTCATCTGACTAAAAGTACTAAACAGAGTTATCCATTATCTACAACTCTATTTGCCCTAGGCATTTAAATTTTTGCTATTTTAATTTGAACAAATTCAAATATTACTAGCATAGATGTTTTAATCATTATTCTTCTGTTTGCAAATGACATTATTAACACTCCCCAATTCAAGATCAACTCTTTTAGAACTAGAATCCACAATAAAGTCATTGCAATCTGTTTCTGGTCTTCCCTTCAATCAGTCAAAATCTAAATTATAATACTTAAAAGGGAAAAAATCAAATGTAAAAAAAAAAAAATCACAGTATTGGCAAACAAGTCTCATCACTTTAATATTTGGGTATCACTCTACTGAAGTCCATAGATGAAATAATAGTCGGTTATGACATAAATATAATAGAAAATCTTATTTGTAAATGGGGCAACCTTATTTTTTTTACAATAGACTTCTGCTAATAAAGATGATTTTTACCCAAAGTATTATATATAATACAAGCCCTGTCTCTTTCTCCAGATAAACATCACATTAATGAAATAAACAAGCAACTATTAACATTTTCCCTAATAAAAACAGGATAGCATTACATCATATAAGGCCATGGGATCTTGGAGGAGTCAGTTTTCCAGATATCGATACTTATATTAAATCATCGATTTTTAAAATTATATTAAACTGGGTAGATTGAAATTATAATTCTAATTGGAGAACTTTACACTTAGCTTTTCTTAAAAATAAAATTAATGTTGGTAAGAACATTTCAAATAATCAAGATAACTTTGTTTGGCATTATCTTTGCAATTTCATACAGTATAATATTTCCTCTCTTACTAACTCTAGCTATTTATACTTCATGCTTAAGACTTTTAAAAATAAAATTCTTTCCAACATAGATGTTAAAATCTGTTTCAAATCTATAATTCATTTAGCATCACCAGTAATTTTTTTGATAAAACACAGCTATACATTTAGTATTTGGGAAATTAAGAATTTTGTTTGTTGGCAACATACTTTTAAAGAACTAAAAGTTAAAGATACTCAATAACTGATTATGACATTTGATTTAAACCCTTGAGATTGATTATTAAAAAGTATGAAAATACAGTTACAAGAACTATCTCTCATTCACTCATACTTCAAAGAAAACCCCAAACTAATATATTTTTCTATGAAATCATATATAAAAAATTTTTAATTTTAATTTCAAAACTATACAAAATACTTATAAAATGCAAGATAAATCTAAATGTTAAATTTTAGAACCCTGCTACACCAGGTCACACCTGTTTAACTTCTGAGAATAAATCCCAGTTATTATCTTCTGTTAAATATATATCTTGGTCTCATTACTGGTGCATATTTACATGGAAACTTTTACATAGAGCATACTTAACTCCAAACAAAATGGTTAAATTAACAGAAATAATCATATACATTGTTGGAGATGTTTTCAAAAATGTAATGTCAATAGGTTACATTTTTTTGCTTCTCCTTCCCCAAGTCAACTTTTGTTGCAATTTATATTTATATGACCTTTTGAAAGCTCTACTCTCTGACATTTTCATTATTCAAATCTGTAATGTTAATTAATGTAAATGATGGCCATGATTTGAAAAATTATAATCTTCTTCTATTCTTGTAGCAACAAAGAAATGCATTACTAGAAAATGGAAAACAACTGTCTCACCATTTTTGAGGACTTGTCTTTCTTAAAAGAAATAGCCTTCAGACAGACAAAAGTTAAAGAACACATGATTCATCTTAAACCATTTTATAATGATCCTTGGACAAAAGTGATATCTCTTATTGACCTGTCAACAAAATCTTGCCTCTGACAGTCAAAAAAAGAAAAGCCTTTTTTGGAGTTTTAAAATTGTTGTGTATTGAGTGCAGGCCATTGTATACATTGTGCATAGTTAGAATGTGTTATTTGTATTTTTATTCTTTTATCATTGAAGGATTTTATCTGGGAGGTGAAGAGGGCAAGCATCAAGTGGGATAAGTTGATTCTTTCCAATAGAATAAGATGGATTGGGGTAGCCTGATTTAAAGGAGGATTTTAGAGGAACATAGTTAAGGCTCCTATACAAACCACAAGCAGAAAGCTATGAAAAGACTGATGATGAAACAGTGGTGAAGCTTAAAAAATAATAAGAGAGTGGGATTTTGCTTGCATAATGCAATGCACCACCAGATGTATCCAGCACACCTTTCAACTGTCCAGTATTTCGTGGAATATCCAGAAATTTACTCATATTTTTGGACTGTTGGTCATAAAATCTGTGATTTTCTGGCAAATAACTGAATACAGATGTTACTAAATAATGTCAGACACAAAATCATATCTTTCAGAAAATCCACAGTAATGCAAAATATGTTATTCTATCAGCTTTCTAAGTTTATAAGAGCAGTGTTAAAAATCTGTGGGGCATTCATCCTCCAATTATGTTTGGCTTCATCCAAAATTGTTGCATTAAGAGGTATATTATCAAGGCAGCAAAAGCCAGATTTCATGATTCCAAATACACATTCATTGTAGGATTGCCACTTTTCATTGTGGTCAAAAGCAGACCAAGGCCACACACTTCACACCTCCCATAATCCTACCCATCCCTCCCCCTCAGTCCACCCACTGTCTGCTCATTTCATGATATCGTTGTCACATCAAGTCAGGAGGAACACTCCTCTCTTCCATTTGTGATGACATTTTTTTGGTGATTTAAAAAAGCATAGTAAATCTACTGATTTAACAAGCTCCGATAGTCTATTTTTTAGACATAGTATCAGAGTTTGCACAGTGTTTTATAGACTACTGGACAATCAGTTTGATTTCCAGATAGCCTGGACAAAAGGACAAATGGCAACACTAATTCAGTGATGTTTCTTTGTCTGTGCACATGCAGTATTGCACACAACCAATGCCCCAATGCATATGCTGTATCACCTGCTATATACAGCAGCAAATGTCACTATAAATTCTGTACTAACTATATACATGTGATGGAACCTTCACAACTTCTAAGGTTGGAATTGCATGCATTTACCAACTGGATCACCCTCTGAAAGTCTCCTGTACAAAATGCTGGTATAGGTCGCTTGTGTGCCATATGTGAGAATCATAGGAACTGCATGGATTTTGCACAGACATTATGTACAATACCTCTTTCATTGCATACTGTCTGTTGATAGAATGAAAACCCTTATGGGTTATATACTTGCTGCCTTGAGTAGAAAGCTTGAGTCTCAATATGTATACAGTCAGTGACCCTCAGTACCTCAGGAAAATGGGCAACATCCTAAAAATCCAGATAATGGCAGTTCTCTCCACTACAGTCTGTCAGAGCTATGTATGATTAATCACATGCAACAGCATCATAAGGATCTGGTTTAGGATTTGCAAAATGAAGGCCTGCAAAATTCAAATCAATCACGTCTACAGCTGGATGCCAAAAAGTCCCCACAGCAAGAATGGTGAATGTTACATAAACCAAACCTTTTTGCCCAAAGTAAAATAAGTATTCCATGCATTCGATAAGGAAACATTACCAGCCTGACAACTGTCATATCATACCTTTATCTTGTAAAATTGGTGCTGAATTTGTTGGCCAACAGATTTGCTATATCTTAATCTTCCGGCACTATGTAGGTGGTTCCACTTACAATCAGTTCTGCACACCACTGCGTGTTGGTTTTTGTTTTACACCACTGTGTGCTGCCTTTGAAGTTTCTGAAATTTGGATTTAGTAGATTTATTTTTCCCTCTTAATTCTTTGCTTAGATTGATGGCAGCATTTTCATTATGTTGGACATAGCACTTCCTAATTTTTGCTATAACTTTTTTTCTTTTGTTGTACAACCCATTTAGATTTAACAAAGGAGGATTGTTTCTAGACATACTTCTGGGCTCATTTTCTGGTAGGCATAACTGCCTCTGTACTTTTATTGACATGATTGTATAAAGTTCCTTTGAACAATTCTGCTTACACAGCTGTTTTTTCAGGGTTTGTGAGGGGAAAGAAATTTTGACAGGTTATCACTTAGTAGGGAGTTTACTTTGGAATATTTCCTAAATGTTAAGCAGTTAACTGGTGTCAAAGAACTGATGGTTATTATGAAGGAGACAACTTTGTGGTCTGAACTTACCAGGGAGGACACGACACTGGCAGGATTACAACATTCTGTCATGTTTGTGAGTACCAGGTTGAATATCTTTGCACCTCTAGTGGGTGTTTGGACTATCTGGTCCAAGGTGCTTGTGTTTATAATGTTCAGGAGTCTCCGTGCCTCTAAGTTTGGGTTCATGTATTTGTCCCAGTTTATAGTGGAGTAGTTGAAGTTGCCCATGGATATGGTTTTGGGTTGAATGTTGAAGGCCTCCAGTAAGCCCAAGAATGAGTTACGAGTTACTTTGGTCATAGAAGGTGACCTATAGTTTGCATGGATATGATATGAGAGTTTTCCTGTGGAAATTTGGACATGGAGAAGCTCATGAGTATCATCCTGTTTGACTAGTCTTCGGGTGAGTTTCTTTGTTGATCTAGATTGAGACATCTCCACCTTTGGTACCTGCCTGTGCAGTAGCTGGCCTAAATGTGTGGAAGGCATTTTAGCCCTGCACTGCAAGGGTGCTCTCCATGGCTTTAAACCATGCCTCGGTAACTGCACAAATGTCCACTTTTTCTAGATGAGGAGAGCCTGAAAGGAAGGGAGTTTCTCATCCAAGCTCCTGATATTAAGAAATTAAACCTTTAAGTTCCCTTGGTTGGTTTTGCTACATTGAAGGTTTGTCAGTTTGGCACTGCCTAAAAAGGCACTATGGGGGAGGGCAATGTTTTAGCCATATTTAAAATCCTAGATGGGACTGGTGCAGCCCATCCCTGGCAAAGCAGTGTGGTCTGTTGACCATATCCTCTTGTGCTGACAAATATTCTTCCCCCTTGGAATGACACTAGACACTAAACCAATTATTGAAGTCAATCATCTTTTTAATAGGTTCATAGGTGAACACTAAGCTATGGCCCTTAAACGCCTAGCCATACAACCCAAATGTAACCAACAGATTTGATTTATATTTGATTTACAATATGTGATTTACTGACTGCCTCTGTCCATTAGAGACAGAGTCTGATTACCCATAAATTGGTCCAGACTGTGCTTAAATAGGGATAAGGAGGAACTCTGATTCACATGGATGGGGAGCCTGCTCCACAGAATGAGAATTCTCTGAGAACCATACCTCTCTCTTCAATTTATGTTGCAAGCAAAATTTAGGTCTTTTAATCTAGTAGCTCTGATATCATTTTGTTTTGCAGATGTGCAAAAGAGTCACCAAAACAGCATCCAGGGGTGCCTTGTATGGCAGGCAGAGATCACCTCTCAGAAGATTGTATGATACTGAATAAAGAGATGGGGCCCTTGAGGCAGAATAGGACATTGTGATTACTCCCTGTATTCTTCTGTAAGGAACCTTTGCAGACATTCCAGTTGCTGCATGTGTCTGGTCAGATACATAAAGAAGAGGGCATTATATGGGCTTGGTGAGGGCCAAATATAGTTGTATGATGACCACTCTGGACTTAGATGTCATTCCCTTGCTTATAAGTTGAACATACAAGGATTTTCTTACTATCTTGGACACATGATAGTTGAAGGCTAGATTATTATCAACATGAGTTACCAGATCCCCGACTACTGAATCAACCTTTAAGGGTATCTTACTGATGATGTAGTTACCCTGGGTGACAAACTTCACTAAAGATATTATAATGCATTTGTTCGTATTGAGTTTTAATCCATGACCTTGGCACCATGTGTTTGTCTGTATTTGGCCTTTCTGACGACTGTTCTCATCTGTTGCCAGTTTGCAAGGATCTGAGAACTTGGTTAGCCAGAGGCCTTTGACATCTAAGTATATGTCAAAGAGGTGTGGCCCAGCAGAGAACCCTGGGGGAGTCCACTGGTGACCAGCTTCATTTTGGTGGTGGTCTCAATGATTTGACCTCCATTTGTCATATTGGTGAGCCAGCTAGCTATCCAGCATGTTATAAAGGGATTATGCTTAGTCCTGTAAGCTTGTTGACAATACCAGAGTGAGATATTGTATCAAATGGCCTTAGCCAGATCAAGGTAAGCAGTATGCACAGTTTTCCCCTCATCCATTGCCTCAGTGACCTTTTCAAAGAACTCCATCAGATTCAAGAAGCAGAACCTTCCTTTTACAAAGCCATACTGGTATAGATCCAGCATCCGGAGGTCTCTTGTGTCCTTGTTGGTAATTTCCATAATGATTCTTTCTATGGCTTCCCAAATAAGACTAGTCAGACTAATGGTTCTGTAGTTTCCAGGATCTGTTGAAGGTCCTCCCTTATGGAGGACAACAACTGTCAGTCCTCCATTCATGTGGCACAAAGCCTGTTTTAAGACTACAGTTTAATAATCCTGTTAAGTCATGTTTTAGACTATTCTGGAGGCATACCGGGATATAATTGGGGTCCACTGAGTTTGTTTTCCTGGCTTTAGTGAGTGTAGCCAGTGCATGCCCCCTTGTTATAGTTGAAGGGGTTATGTTTGAGGGCATTTTTGGGGGGATGGTTGGGGACAAAAGAAGGTAAAGTTGGAACTGAATTTATCTGCTGACAAGTTCACTATATTGACAAGCTTGGTAAATGTGGCACCATTATCCACCAGCTCAGCACATTGCTGTTTGTTGCCTGTTAAATTTCTGATAATGCTGTAGAAGGCTTTATGGTTATCTTTCACCTGGGAAGATATCTTGACTTCAGACTTGCCTTTGCTTAACCTACTAGCCATCTTAGTAGCCTATTTACTTTGATGAGAGAATTGTTACCTTTATGTGAAATACCCTTCCTGACTTTTGTCATCATTTTTCATCTTTTGTTGTATAACCTGTTTAATTTGGGATGTCATCAGGGTTGCTTCTGAGTCTAATTCTTGACTTACTTTTGATAGATACAAAAGCCTCTATGCAGCTACTGACATGGTTGCACATAGTTTCTAACAGCAATTCAGCATAGGCTGGTATGTTCTCCAAGTTTGGAGGGGCATTAAATTTTGAAAAACCGTCACTTAACTGGTAATTTGCCTTGGAATAGTTCCTGTTAGTGGTTTTAATGGCAGTACAGAGTTGATTTTGATTTCAAAGGAGATAGCTTTATGGTTGGACCTTACCATGGAGGATGAGGCATCATCCTTGGAGAAAGTAGAATATTGCTCAGTACTAGGCACATACTAGCCTGACACATACACAGTCCACGAGCTCCATAATGTCTCTCTTCATATAGTCCAGGAAAGTAAGTCTCAGATCATTTATACCCACATGAGCTATAACTGAATTATACTGGTACTTGTAGTCTAATGACTTGAGTATATGGGTAATTTGACAGATCAGGTCCCTAATAGACAACTGGCTATGATTTTCTTCCTTTTCAGCCAGGTGAGCAGGTCAACTGTATGCAAGTCTGTTTCCCTACTACTCAGACTCTTTTTGAGTCAAAAATCATGGATGATGATAATTTAAATGATGCTGCTTTGTAGGACCAGGCAGCTTCTCAGTTCATTCTAACATAATTGTCTTCCTCCAATCACTCAATCAAGGATTCAGAGATTTTACAAGATTTAACTACCCAAACCCTTTTAGACTGGAGACTGGAGATGGATATTGCTATGGCTTTGACTTCTGTTGCTCTTACATTGGCTTCAGGGATGACTGCAACATCTTCAGTGGATACTTCGCTAATTAACAAGATCACAGAGACTGTGGTTTCTTCAGCTCAAACTACTGCCAAGACATATGCTTCTGCTGTACAATTCAGGTCATCATTTTTTTATTTGCAACCTACAAAGCCTCAGGTAGTGCCAAAAAAGTTTACAATTACAATTACATCTGCGTTTGCATTACATAGTAGATCCTGGAATTTATGGACTGCCTTTAAACGATGTACTTATTTTGCTAAAATCCCTTAGTAGTTATATTACATATTCACCTTTGGCAGGTTTATTATCTTGTGAGTTGGTCAAAGCATTTGACAATATTGGTCACCAAGCTTTATTTTATATTTTAAAAGCTTATGGTTTTGGTCCAGTTTTTCTTGGCTGTGTTTTTACGATTTATTCTTCTACAGTCACCATTCCAGTAATAAATGGTTGGATGGGATCAAATATTTGTATGTTAATGGTATAGGATAAGGGTGCCCCTGAAGTAGTTATCTACTAACATTAGTGGTTGTTGCAATTTGTTTCAAGGAACGAGCAGAGACTTTTTATCTCCATATTCCTTTCCATGTGCTAGAATTTAAGTTCATTCCTTAATGTCATAGACAGATGTAATTACAATTGTAGCAGAAACTACTGCAATATTAACTATTTTTTTTTTTAATTTTGACGACAATTTTTGCTTTAGTTGGATTTTTCAATTAATTATAAAAAAACTGTTGGTTTTGCAGTAACATCTTTGTCTAATATGTCCTTACAAGGTGTTTAATTTTCTATTCAGGGTATAATTTTGGGAGTCCCTTTTGGAACACCCACATTTATTAACAATGTTTGTGATTCAAATTTTTTTCAAGACCTTGTCAACGTTTACTTTATTGGCGGACATTTTCATTATCTTTCACAAAATGTATACGTCTTCTAAATAGTATCTTTCTAACCACTTTAGGTTATGTTTTCCATTATCATGACCCTCCAGATTGTTGACAGTTGTGTTCAGATTATTTGGGGGGTAAAATTTTAAATCCAGTTAAATGTGGAATCCTTTATTCTCCACCAGAGAAGGGTGGTTATTCATTATTACACAAGGTTTTGCTCCTGCACACATTATTTTTATTTCCTGTCTTAAAACATTTGAACTCAGGTGATTTATCATTGTTGGGTAGACTTTTACTGGCTTTATCTGGCAGATCTTGGCCTGTGTGTCTACTAGGAAAGCATTAAGGTGCTATACTACAGCAAGAATTCAGACACATTCAACACTTGCACATTCACCTTTGCCTGACTCTCAACGAGAGTGGTATTTTAATTTATAGGAAGAATCCCATACCATCAATGCATATTCAGACTACTCTCAACAATGTTTGAATGGACTCCATAGAAAAAGAAAACATTATTTATGTTATCCCCAATGGAAAGATGTTCTTTGAAGATGCTCACTAGACAAACTGCCTTTATATGCTTCTCTAGTCTACCGCCTGTTGTTTGCTTTCATTTGGACTGCTCAGGCTTCGAGATGCTGAACACATTTTCATTACTTGTAATAGAGTTCAAGGTTTGTGGGACATTATACAACATGAATATGATGTACGTTTATTTTCACTCATTATAGAAAAATGGTTATTTGGCAACTATGGATGTTTTTGGAACAATTTTATATGTACAGACTTCTTACTAGTTTCAACACTTCACCTGTTATGGGTGTCTGAGCTACTAGAAGCCAAATCTGGTAAAGTGCTTTCAAATGCTCTCTTACTTCATCAGTTGAGATTACAGTTGTGGCAAAAAGTTGGGCAGGGTAAATGCATAACACTTTAATCATTTAGGCATTTATATTTTATGATGGTATTTTTCCTGTTTTAAATAAGTTAATTTTCTTTGTATATTACTTACATTATATTTAGAATTGCAATTTTGTTTAGATATTAGTCAAGTTGTAAAATATTTGGTAATAAATATGTGGATTACTCATGATTAAAATAGTGGGTCGTGTATTTGACTGCCTTATGCGCTTGTGTAGTTGAGGCTCTAAAGGGTGCGGCTATGCGTGGTGTGTTGGATGTTCTTCTGGGGGGTGAATTGCGGATTCTTTTTGTTGAACAAATGTCTAGGAATTCTTTGGAATTTAGGAAGGTTGCTTTAAAGTACCTCAGCACATGTTGCTCTATGTGTTGGAGCAGTACCATGTGTGGTGGGTGTAATGCTTATATTACCAACAGCCTGTTTGCTATTTGGGGGCTTTTGTGTGAGAGACTTGCCTTCAGTGACACTGTATAATTACATCTCTTACATACTGTATCCATTTTTCTAAGGATTAGCTGTTCATAGAGAAGTACTAGGCTAGCTGCCTTTGTGGACCATATTAAGCCTAGCTAATTTTCCATAGTGAGAATTAAACCCATACCTCTTGTCTGTGAGGTAAATACCTTAACCTTTATGGCAACTCACAGTGAACATGAGACAATTCCTACATTGTTTCAGGATGCCCATATCTACCAAGCTGTCAGCTAAAAAATTGGGAAAATGCCCATCCATGATGCCAGGCCTTTGTTAGTTAAACTAGAATGGGATAGTACAAAAGGCTGACTTGGACACTGTGAGGATAGAAGTAAAACTAGGCTATGTAAGACTGAAATCCTGTGAAAGTGCTCCCCAGTACACAAACAAGTTGTTCTTTACGCATCTGAGTACTGGGCAAAGTTACGGTGAACATTTTATAGGTTTCTAAATTGCCTGTGTCTATGCAATGCACTTCAAAATGCCACTGTGTGATGTGCAGTGGAATTTATAGACTCAAAGAAAAATGATTAAACTAAAAAGCCATCTGGCTAATGAAATGATCTCACTTTAAGCCTCCCTTTGTGTTTCCAGCTCGAATAGACCAGGCTACCCTTCTACTGCCACTAGAATTGAAGACAAACTTCTTAATGTAAAAACACACTTTACTTAGACAAAAAAAGGTACCAGAAACAAATCAAGCAAATAGCTAGAACAAGTTATAACAAGGTGATTCTAAGGCAAACAAGTCAACAATGAGGAACACAAACTTTTGCAATTTCAAAGCAGACTAGCAGCAGGCAGCTAAAGGAGAAAAGCAAATACACTTTGCATTGATGAAATGCAGAAAAATGCAATAATATTATAGAATACCAGGTGTGCTGTACCTTTAAGAAGAATTTCCAAGATCTGTGTGTGCATATAAACACCAAGCACATGGTAGCTTCAGTGCCATTTTGAAGGTGCAGCCAGAATGTTAACATCCATGTGCATGATACCTGATCTATTTTTAAGTTAAAGTTACTTAATATCATTTATGATGTATTTGCATACAATAAAGCTGCTTGAACAAGAACCCACAATACTCGCTTGTTTTATCCTGACCTGGCAAGTGACAAATATAATTTGAAAATGCAGCAGCAGTCTTCAGAAACAGCTTACTACAGTGCAATATTTAAATTTAAAATACTTTGTCTTAGACTGCATGGCACCAGATGCAAGCCAAACACTCTGAGAACACAGGCATGGGTGCCAATTGCCCCCTTCCTGAGTTTCACTGCTTAGTATATATTATTTCCCCTAATACAGTGTGCTATTTAGTTTCTGGTACCACCAAGAGGGTAGTCATTTCCTTTTCAGATACACCAACGAACTGTTCAAATAAGCCCACGTATTTACATTAACCAACTGATCCATACCTATGAAAGAAAATTTACATTGTTTTCCATATAAAAGCACATTTTAGTAATGTATTTTCTAAATCTAAGTGTTCTCTTATCCTATATAAGATGGCATGCAGCCTTCTTAAAATCTTAGTATAGAAAGCATTGCAACTTAATATAGTAATATATTACTACATTATTAGTCATGGATGTATAGAGACCTGTAAACTGATACACAGTTCCTTTGTTACAACGTACAAATAAATAGCCATTCTGGATCTGCTTAGGATAATGATATTTGTATAGGGGGTGCCCATTCCATGCATATATGCTTATGAGTCAGAACCATCTACTATAGCAACCCGTGAAAAGGTACTACCATCAGCATTGCTTACCAAGCAAGAGAGAGAAATAGAACTAAATTGTCAGGACTTTCTTACATATCACATATGCATGCACGCAGACATACCATCAATTTAGAAGTCGCCATTGAGCCTAGCACATCTTTTGTGGGTATCAAGAAATTGAAGCACCAGGAAAAAAAGAGCATGTGAACAATGCTAAAACATACAGATGCTGCAGAAAGCGCAGCAACTGAGAAATGAGCCAAATAACCTCTTGTGATGATGCAACAATGGTACCCATTAAAGCACGGTAACTGAGAAACAAACCAAATAACCTCTTATGACAATGCAACAATGCTGCCCATTATACCATTGTGCTGCTCATGTGCTCATTATATATTTTTCTATTTTCAACAACTGTTTATGTCAGTGACTGTGTGTGCGTGCATGTGCCTTATCGACATCTGATTGAGATATTTCCTAGCATAAATATATATATATATATATATATATATATATATATATATATATATATATATATATATATATATGTATACATAGAGAAAGAGAGAGATCATGCTTATAATTCATTAGGTCTGCACTCTCAGGTAGGCTGCCCTAGACCTCTTATAAGATGAAACAGTAATTTAATAATGGACATTGTCAGTTACAGATGGCATGCTGCAAAAGTAAACACCCCCTTTTCAGTCTGTGAATTAATTATTTGAGGATAGTCCTTTGGTTACACTTAGTTTTGTAGAAAACTGAACTGAAATATTACAAGTCAAAAAAGTTCAGAATTAAACAGGCAACAGGTACTGCCCAATCTTCCTATCTGTTGTATGTGAGAGGAACACAGCCAAGTAATGTAGCAGATGTGAAGAAAAAGAAGTTGGTGAAAAAAATGAACTACATATTTAAATTAACTGATAGCTTGTGGCATGCCAGAGCAGAGGTAGTAACTGATTTTTTTTTTCATTTTCCCTGGTGCCTGCTAACCATCAAACCCTCTCTTGGTTTTTCAGCACATTCATTCCCTAGATGACCAAGAGATGTCACCACTCAGGTAGCCATCAGAAGTGATTCAAATGTTTTTTGTGCTTTTCTCTCTGGCCCTAACTGCACATGCTCAAAAAGGTCACAGGATGGGCGCATGCATTGGACTCACCCCAAAGGATGTTTTATCATTTCTGCAAGGGGCGTTATCTCTGAGCAGCTCTGCCACTCCCCTTATAGTGCAAGTGGTAGTCCCCCAGTGAAACTGTACCAGCTGTGTACCCACATGTGCATGCGAACACCACCTTCCACCCGAAGAGGTAAGTGGACCCCACCCCTTCACTTTTTCCCCTTCACTGCCTGTCTCCTCCAGTGCTGGAGCTGCTAATTTGACCTTAGTCTCCCTGCTTTTAGCCAGCGCTCCACCCTTCTCTGCACTATGGAGTCAGACCAAATGGTAGCAATAACTTTTGATTTTTTTAGCACTTGTGGCTGTCAGGAGGTGGCATGAGTGACAAACATAAGCACTGTTTTTGTTTTTATTTTGAGGACCACGTTAGTAATATTTTTCTCTTCTTTCAGTGTATTACAAAAGGCTTAATAGTAATTTCTTGCAGACTGTAAAGCTACAGTTTGACTGCTGTTCTGATTGTAGCTTTTCTGATTTTGCTTCAGATCAGTTTGCTTGAGTACTTGAAATATATAAGACCATTTTATCTTTTGGCATGTTACATATTTGTTGTTGCATCTTTGAAATATGGATGAATGTGTATGGCTGGGGCTGAGGATGTAAATTACATCTGTACTACAATGTTCTTATACTTAACTTTTTCATTTTTACTGTGTTCATTTTTTTGAGTCTTTTTATAAACATCAATGTACAATGAAAAGGAGTAGCTTGTTTCTAGTGTGTTAAACTGTCAGTGTTGTTATTGCACCTTTGTTGATATTTACCTTTAAAAGTGTTTTACCTTGTTCTTCGGAGAATGTATCATAGTATCAAGAAAGATCCTCCCAATCACTTAAATTGCCTCCTATAGAGAGGTCAAGTCACAGGATGGTGAGAAAATGCAAGTCGGAAACAGGTATGGCCACAACGAGAAAGAAGTCATCATCTCATGAAGTGAATTTTCTGATCATAAACGTATAATGTAATAGTTTACATTAAAAAGTGCAAAGCATTCACTTGAGATATTGTAATTCAAAGTACAAAATTGTCTTATGCCATATGACCAGAATATACTTTTATATTGATAGACGGCTGCATTAGACTTTTAGATAGATGCCCAGATTATACTTCTGCCTCCTGACTGGTCACTGGCAACAGAAACAACCACTTTCACTCCTGGCTGCTGGTCATGTAAAAAAAATACAACACATTTGTGAAGCAGACAGACAAGTAGGTCAGATCTAAACCACCAGACAAAAAATATTTGCTTCCTCTAACTCTTCATATTCTTTTTAAATTTTAGACACAACTGTCTCGCATATCTAATCCAATTTACCACTCAGACTTGACTGTCTGTTGCCATTTTCTATTTGCTGAGTGGATAATGCCTCACTGTCCACATCGGTCACAATGACTTGAACGTCATCAGCCTACACAGTATCATTCCAACATCATACTGCTTCAAAGGAAGTGAATACCAACATTTTCTGGGCAACCTGCCCACATTTCCTTAATCAGGATGGATTCTACCTCTGGCCTTCCATGAAAATGGGCCATAGTCCTGGTGGGATGGAATTAACTCCTTCAACAGCGCATTTGTTGGCTTTTCAAGTTGTGTGCACCTTCAAATTGCCTCACAGAAGGGTGAAGTGACTAAACTCTTAGCTGCTTGGTAGTTGTTTGCTGCGTAATCTGCAACCGAGAGCTACTTTTACTGCGTTTTTACATTAACAAATTCCAGCACCATTCATTTTGGGCAGAAGGTTCTTTCTGAGTAGGGAAGAACTCCAGGGAGATCAAAGTGAGGTTGTTTATTTTCTAGAGGGCACAGGAGTCAATTTTCAAGCTTGTTTCTCCTCTAATATAAATCAGGCAATGGCAGCTAGCTGTGCCCTGTACAGTAGTAAATGCATAGACAGTAAAATTTCACTATGAAGTTAGGATTAGGTTTGAAGCCTGTTAAACAACGGCACTGCATGAGATTAAGCTTAGAGCTGCTAGCTTGTGCACTGAAAAGCATTACCATATTCTAACACTATATAGCGTCTTGAACTTAACCCCAGGAGCTAGTTTGTATATAGAATATGGTTTACTATTAAAAGGTGAAATGGAGAATCTTCACAGATGAAACTCGAAACATGGAAGTTTGAATTTCCATCTTGCTGAACATCTCTGTGTTCTACAGTTTATATTAACAAATGCACAGTGCATTTGCTAATATAAACTCAAAGTACTGTATACAGATTGCCGTACAGTGTGGTGTGGGAAATTCATCCCTTTCTTCACTGTAGTGAAATCTCGGAGTTGGAATATATACTTAGCAGCAGGGGTGTGCAAAAAAAGTGATGTTAAGTATGAGTTTCCTTTACCTGAGCTCCTATATAGACATCACATAATCTGTTCAGCAACATTGTCAAATCTGCTCAATTCGTTCAACTGAATCGACATTACGCAGTGTTCTACATTTTGACTTTCAGGGCTTTTTTCCCGTTCAACATTTTAACAGTAAATCTATAGACTACTACTACCACATCTTAGTACTTTATAACATTTTGCTCTTAACCTCAGAAACTATCTCAGAAGACCTATGTTAAAACTAAATCAAAATCTTAAACAGCCTATGCTATTACAAGGCCAGACAACATGGATATTTAATTTCCTAAATCTAAAAAATGGCAAATGTCTTGAGATTTTAAGACAAAAAATATTTCATAAATTTTCTTTAATATCTGCATAAAACAGTTATTTTGTAACTGAAACACCTAAATTCTGTATGACAGCACATAAGCAATTCAAATACTACAAGAATACGTTTTATTTTCAGAAAAAAGTGAAGCTCTGTCATTTGCATTGCTTGTGGGTATGTTTTGTCCTGCAAAATCTCACATTTCTACAAAAATGTCCCACTTTGGGCATTTGAAAAGGTGGCAACACTAAAACACACACATGCAGAGCTCCAAAGTTACCTAATGGCAACACTGGTCTTCAGCAATCACTAAAACACACACTAAACATCTCACATTAGCCTACATCTAACGGTCTCGTAAGTGCAAAGCCCATAAGACAAGCATATACTCTACCTAATACTCTTGTCATTGGGGACACCATTGTTTGACACACAGATGCCACACTCACAAGATTAGGCAAGGAGAAGGTAATGGTAAGTATTCTGTCTGGAGCCAGGATCTGCCATATCACATGTCATTGCACCCCAGGTACCAATATGATTCCATCATAGTCCAAGTGGCTGTAAATCACCTGTCTGGACTACATGAAGAGAGACATAATGGAACTCTCAGAATATGTGTCACAGACAGGTATGAGCCTTGTCTGACCTTTACCAGGTATGATGTCACAATATGAATATCAAATATTTCATTTTAATTTAATAACTGGGTTAGCTTCTGGTGTCATTCCAGAGAGATCCAGTATCTGTCAGCATGGGAGGACATTATCAATAGACCATGCCGCTTTGCAAAGAATAGACTATACTTGTCCCCCCTAGGCTTTCGAGTATTGGCTAAAACTTTATCCACCCCCTTTAGAGCACCAATACCAAAAAGACAAAACTGCCAACATAGTGAAAAAGTTCCCAGGCAACCTTAAGGTGTTAGAGCTTAATGCTAGGAGCCTAAACAACAAACTCTACACCTTTAAAGGCCTCCTCACTCTGGATAATGTAGATATCTGTGCCATGGCTGAGACTTGGTTTACAGCCATAGAAAATACTCCATCAGTGCATGGCTACAGACGTTTACACCAATAGCAACACATACTAGAGCCAAAGGTGGAGGCGTCTTGATCTATGTTAGCAACAAAAATACCTCCAGGTTGGCTAAACAGGATGATACCATGGAGCTCAACCACATGCAAGTCAAAAGAGACAAGGTCCCTCACCATTTCATGGCTAGCGAAACAAACACTAAAAACAAACCCCACTGGTGGAATCCTCACATAAACAAGGAATATAATAATAAAAAGGTCAAAATCAGGAAGAGCAATTCCTTTAAAGACAAGTCCTATCTTAATATAATTAAACAAGAAAAAGAGATCTAATCAGGCCAACTATGAGGTCAGAACAGCATTACAGGCTAAGGACAATCACAAGACCTTTGTCAACAATGTCTGGAACCTTAAAGTTAGCACACAGCAGTGTGCTGAACTGGTGGGTAAACAGTACCACCTTCAATGGTCTGGATGACATAGCAAATCTACTAGATGATAAATTCAGCTCAAACTTCACCCCCCCTTCACTTCACCCATCTACTCTAGATGAAATCCCTCCAACAAAAGTCCCCCAACTATTAGCAGGGACCAGGTGCTGGCAGCTGTCTCTAAACCCTATGAACACCACCTCTATGGGTTTCGGCAACATCCCTGACTGCCTCCAGAACAGTCTAAAACATGACCAACCAGGACCAAATGAGGAAATCTTTGACTACAGCCTTAAAACAGGCTACATTGGGATTGAAGAGAGGACCACAACAATTATTCCTCTCATCAAGGGCAGACCCACTACAGACCCATCAGTCTAACAAGGCTAATATGCAAAGTCATGGAATGAATTATCATGGAAATGATGAACAAGGATCTTGGCTGTACACTAGACCTATCCCAGTTTGGCTTTGTTAAGGGAAGGTCATGCCTACTTAACCTGGTAGACTTCTATGAGTGAGTCATTAAGGCAATGGATGAGGGCAAAACAGTGCATACTGCTTTTCTTAACCTGGCAAAGCATTCAATACAATACCATACTCGGGCATTGTTGACAAGCTCTGTGAGCTATGTATAAATCCCTACATAACTCTCTGGATTGCCGGCTGGCTCACAAATAGGTACCAAGAATTCAGGGTCAGTGACCACCTTCACCAGCTCATGTTTGGTTTGTACTCCTCAGAAGTCAAGGAAACTTTTACAGGCCTCTAGATCACCAAGTTTAAAGATCACTGTAAACTTGGAACTATTTTGGAGTTCCCCCAAATGATCAAAATCTTGCAAGAGGGTTTAACACAGACAAATGACTGGTGCCAAAGCCTTAGTCTAAAACGCAATACCAAAAAAATGCATTCTAATGCCCTTTGGGAAACTGTCAACCCAAGTTAATTATTCCATCAATAAACTACCCCCAAGAGTCAATCCAGTAGAAAGGGATCTGGAATCATATGTAGACATCAATCTGCCCTTTGACCAACATATAGCCAAGACAGTAAGAAAATAATTCTATGTCACCTAACTTACAGGTAAGGGTATGACATCCAGATTCAAGGAAGTCATAGTATCACTCTGCTCAGCCCTTATCAGACCTATCATGAATTACAATAACACCTTTTACATGTACCTAACCAAACACTTACAACAGTTGAAATGCCCACAAAGGATTTTCAATAGGAGAACTCAGGGCATGAATAACCTGTCCTACACTGATTGGCTAAAGTTTCAGCATCTATTCCCAATCTCCTACAGGATGTTACTAGGGGATCTTTGCTTTGCTTATAGGTCTTCCTCAGATCCAGCCCTGCTGAATCTATTGCACATGCACAAAACAAACAGTACCCATAAACACTGCATCTAGGGATCTAAACTTCACTTGCGACAATAGACCATGCAGGACAGACAGCTGTGTGTCCCAAAGGATCCATGTGCTATGGAATAGACCTCTCATCCATGTAAAACAGTTCATTCCTGACCCTATTCAAATGAAGCCTTAACAACTGGATGGAAAATAGTAAATTTACTCTGTCTGGCTTCCATGTCCCTTATGAACAGAGGCCATAAGTAAGAAAAGTATTATCCTTACTAACAACCCCCCACAAATGCCTTACCTCCCTCCCTACTAATATGCTCCCCAATTTAGATTTCCACTATTCTCGGGATCTCTATGGGTTTGGGTTATGCGACTAGGCTTGTAAGGGCCCTAGTGGTCATTAGCCTAGCAACAACCTATGAACCAAAAATAAAAATCAATAAATAATGCTCTTGTTTTGTCCCATCTTCCTGTGCAAATAATTTTCTGTCAGACTGACTGAGCAAGGATTTTGCATTTGAAAGAACATACAGAAATGAAGACATCCCTAACTTTTAAGTGTCCAATATGTCTTATATTTTTTTATAACCATCAGTAAAGTAGTTATTTAGGTCATCACAGCTCTTCCAATACAGCCAAACAGCCATTCTTGAAGATTGTGGGGATGATGAACCAAATTTCAGTGTAGGTCAACTGTGAGCGTCTATGTTTCTACAGGGGCGGCTCATCCTATTGGACTGCAGGACTGCAGCCCCCCCCAGCTGAAAACATAAACTGAACAAGGAAAATAAAAAAAATAAACTGAAAAAGGAAAATAAAAAATAACACACCCGGAATGGACTCTGCGTATGTGTGTGATCATTCCTGGAAGTCACACGCATGCATAGAACTAATCCAGACTGAATTAAGAGCAGTCCAGATTAGATATAATGTCACAAACTGCAGAAATGCCCTGAAGTCTGTGCGGTTAGACCCGCACAAACTGGAAGGGGACCAGACTGCAACATCCGCAGGCTGGATATCCAGCCTGCTCTCGCAGGAACACTTGTCATCACGGGAGCTAGCTAGGATGAACATTGTCATCTCTGGAGCTAGCTAGGGTTAGTGGAAACATTATAGGACTTACTTGCAAGGCGGGGACTTATCCTTCAAGGAATGGAGCTGGGCAGTGGAACTTTCAACAGGTATGTGTGTGTGTGTGTGTGTGTGTGTGTGCGTGTGTGTGTGTGTATGTGTGTGTGTAGTGAAGTATCCATTTAATAAACAGTCAACTGCTGCATGTCACAGCATAAGACACAAAAGGAGTTCCTGAACATCCTTAGCCTACCACCACTGACTAAAATCTTTGTACTTCCTCTGCATTCATTGCCTTCAAACTAGGTAAGTTGCACATATCACCTTGCACTTTCTCAATCACATTTTCAGATGTAGAAAGTGTGCTGAGAGCAGAAAGCCAGCCATCTATGAAGAATGTGTTGGGGAAGTGGGATAACTCATTGTGGGATACGTTAAGTACAGCAAGCTTCTGACACATACAGAACTCTGCAGGTAAGGTTTGCAAATGATCACAGCTTGCATTTATAGCATTCAGTTCATTCAGATAACTTAGCTCAGTTGGGAGACACTGCAGATGATTGTCAGAGACATCCAATACCCGGAGGTTTCGAAGCTGGCCTAAAGCCACAGCTGGCAATGCAGTCAATTGGTTATGGCATAGGATTAGACTCTGTGGTTGCGTAAGGCTTCCAATGTATGGCTTTAACTCCTGAAGACTATGACACTGACTCACTTCCAGGTAATTAAGTAAAGAAAGGCAATACAACTGTGGTGGCAAGTATCTTCCACCACCTCTGATTCGACTGTCAACCTTAGGACCCTGAAGTACCAGTTCTTGTCATTTATCCTGCTCAGTTGTTTCTATTTCAACCCAGCACTGATCCTCCATAACTGCACATTTACCAGAAGTCACAAATCAGCAAGAACTGGGGCTTTTTAAACTTCACTAAAAGAATACCTTCAAGGAAATGCTAAGTGAACTTAACTTCATGACAATGGCTAATGGATAGGCAGTCTTAACTCATTCTACACTACACATTAAATAACCACTATATCGTGTATTGCTCAGACACAAAATTTGTACATATTGTATAGAGTAGTATATGTAAGTATTCTACCAGTCTTCATCTCTTTATAAACTAAATTATTTGTGATGCATTTTACTCACATTTCAGTACATATAACTGTAAATATACCCTTTTGTGTGAGAGTGTGTCTGTGTGTGTGTGTGTGTGTGTGTGTGTGTGTGTGTGTGTGTGTGTGTGTGTGTGTGTGTGAAAATGCTCCAGATTAAATATACCTGGCAGCTAGAGAAACTCAGGCAACATTAGTGGGTAGATACTAACTCCGACTTAAATCCTGTACCTTGGGTGGAGGTAGCAAGAGCCTGAATTCCCTACCCACCATCACTTGTGAAAACTGCTCAAATTTTTGCAACATATTTTTGTTTTGTTCTGTTCTTCATAAAATCTGTGGTTTTCTGGATTTAATTCATTAAATAATAACAGACATTTGAATTTCAGACTTCATATTCTTCAGAAAGTACATAACAACACAAAACCTTTTATCATAGCAATTTTCTAAGTTTATAAGATCAATATTTGAAATGTGCCCCTATTTTTGGGATTGTGTTCCCCCATTATTGGCTTTGTCCAAGTGTTTTGTGCTAAGAGGATGAGAGCTATGGTGAGAACTGAATTCACTAAATGATAGCTATTTAAGTTTCAGTCTTCCCATCTTTCAAGAAGCAGCTGATTTGGCAAAGTGGTATGTTGCTCTGACTGTCATGCACAGAGTCCTGGGTTCAAGACTTGGAAGTGAGATGCATGATAGTAATGCAGTATTTTATTCTAGCAACTTTACAAGATTATACAAGCAATGTTTAAAATGTGTCCCTGGTTTTTGGGTTTTGGCTTTTTCCAGATTTCTTGTGCTGCAAAGTTGAAAGATACCGTTGAGTGTCAAGTGTATTTTACAAGGAGCTGAGAGCTTCAGGGGAAGATAAGTTTAGTGCTGCTTAGGCTTACTCTGCTTGCATTGTTAATAGCATAACAGGTAGTCTACTTGCTTTTGATGCAGAAGGCTGTGGGTTCTACTCCCACAGTATGTAGATACATTGGTAATCCTGTAGTGTGTTGTACTTTTAAAGGGGGTGGATGCTGCAGTCCTGAGAATGTCCTCTTTGTCAGAGATACCTAGTAACTATGAACCTGTTATCAGTTTGCCATCCATTCCCTATTACAATATTACTAGCTTATCATTTTTAATGCAAAATAGGCAATTTATTTCTCAAAGGCAACAGGCACTTTATTTGTAGATGAAACAATGAAATATAACTGTTTGCTAGCAGCAACCTCTTCATTAGTTACAGATTTCTTTAATGTGGAATTGTTTAGATGACTTTTACTTCTGCAGAGATTGTGCATATTTACTGATACTGGTGGATTGTGGAAGTTTGAGTAGACTTTTATGATGGCAATATTCTGGATTGGGCAGTTTTGTCATTATTGATGCATGCATTTTGTTTCATTGTTTACTGGAAAAATAATCAAAACAACAAATTTAAAACACCCTCTAACAACTGTACTGTATTATACAAGGAATATAATTTAATACAATCAGGAAGGTGTATCAAAGAACACATGTATGTTTCCTGTGCAAAGGGCCTATGATTTGAAAACAGACCCATTTAATCTTTATCTGCGACTGGTCAGATGTATTTTCTTTGAATGTGGGTTTCAATGCTGGTTCAATAAATGTGAGTTTTAAGGGGAGAGAAGCTTTAATGCTAAGTCTGTTTTCATTGTGAGACTGCATTGCATTGTTTAGCACGTCTATTAGTGTTTGTGCTATAAAATGTAAAATAAAACCTTTAAATGAAATCCAAATCATCATAGAAGTAAAGCAGTATGCACATTATAGTTTTTATGGTAAATGGAGCAAAATAGACAAATAATGGGACATTGGAATGGCTGCAGGGGGGCGCGGCCCCATTCATCCAAACTCAAAGATAGCCCCGGCTGAACTATACCTCTCAGTTGTCCAGATTTTTGCAGATTGAATAGATTTTTGATTCTTATTTTTAGTTTGTTCTTCATAAAATTTGTGGTTTTCTGGCAAATCATTTAGGAATTAAGTCACTAAATGACAGACATTGAGTTTCAGACTTCATACCCTTCAGAAAAATGCATGCTAAAGCAAGACCTGCTTTTCTGTCAACTGTCTAAGTTTATATAAGTGCAATTTTTAGTGCTGTTTGTTTGTTCCCCCAATATATTCTTCCAGATTTCCTGCATTAAGAGGTTGAGAGGTACATGCAAACAAATTTCTTTATAGAATTAAGTATATCCAAATCTCTCAACTGTCCTCGATTTTGGCTCAAAGTGTTGCTCTCCCCCTAATAATCCCTCTGCAAAATGGCAAATTTGGAAGAAATTGTGGAGGGTTTACAATTAATAAGTAATTGTAATGATCAGAGTTATAGGTTACTTTTAATTTTAGAAATGCATGTATATTCTCTTATTTTGTCATCTGCTCAAGTTAACAGTACTAATATTAAAAAAGTGTCCCTTCTTTGACAGGTTCCCAGCTGTATTGTGTGGTTGTTTTATATTTTTGCATCACATTTTTGGTCCATTTTTCATAAAATTGTGGTTTTCTGGCAAATCATTAAATATTGAAGTTAGAAAACAATGGCAGACATTTGAGTTTCAGATTTCATATCCTTCAGAAAATTCATACTAATGCAAGACCTGCTATTCCACTATCTTTCTAAGTTTATAAGAGCAATATTTAAAATCGTCCTTATTTTTGGGCCTTTGTCCCACTTCTATTTATGGTTTTGTCCAGACTTATTGCTCTGAGGTTGAGAGGTATGACAAACGTGTCAGGGCCATCACCATCAGCCAGAGACATTTCAAATTGTGACATAATTGTACCCCACTCCCACATGTAGTGACTCTGGATGTGTCCAAGCAAGGCAAGCAGCAGTTATGCAGTGTGTATAAGTATGTAGAGTATCCACCCATCCAAGGTAGTTACAAGTACTACAGTGGCTTTTCATCTGTCCTTGATTTTGCAGACTGTTCAGGTTTTCTGTCATATTTTTATACTGTTGATTTATACTTCTTATTCAGAAAATGCATGTTGTTGCAGTTCTTGTTGGTCTGTGTTTAACTAGCAATGCTTTAATGACCATGAGGTGAGGTTGTCCGAGATTGTAAGATGCAAGTAAGCTTTAATAAGCATGTTCTTTTTTCAGCTTTTCCCGGTTAGGGGTTGCCACAGCGGAACGCCAGTCCACTAATGATTGGCAGTTGATTTTTCTGGTGCACAGGTGCCAGCCCGATGCCCAACCTTCAATGAAGGCACGCCCATTCATGCATGTCTTTCAAATGACACTCAACCGTGGGGAGGAAATGCAGACTCCACACAGAAGGCACTCCAGCCGAGAATTGAACAGGAGAACCTCTTGCTGTGAGGCAACAATGCTACCGCTGCACCACCATGGTTACGTTAAAGAATTACCAACATTGAAAGCCTTTTTGTTGTTGCCATGAAGAGAATATTTACATAACTAGATAGCATATAAGCCTTGGGGATTGAAATGCATATGATAGTATTTGTAATAAAGAACAGGATTACAGGATTTTCAGACCCTTATTACATTTGTTGGAGACCTGCAATCATCTTTGCAGGCTTTACATGTAAACTAAACAAAATGCTAGTCTATCATGTGTGGTCCATAACCTGTGCAATAATCCTTTAAGTAATTTATCTTGAGCTTGCTTCTTGTTTTTTGCTGTTCATTTTTTACTTTGATCATGTTTTCCCATGAAACAAGTAGATAGTTGTTGTTAGGCAGCAGGTCTTTTTTGGATAAGAAACATTTTTACAAGTGGGGGTATCACAGAGATTGCTATTTTCAGCATGTTACTTGGTACTTTTATAAAGCTGAATATAAATTATAATTAGGACTGCAGTGCAAGCAGAAGTGGCTTCATTTAAGTGCTGCTTGTTTTTTTATACTTGATTTTGACTGGCATTCCAGTAATGTATTTAAAAAGTAGTTTATTTTTTCATGCCTCACAACCTTTTTGTTTCCATATAGATATTAAGAAAGCTGTCATGTAGCTGATGCACTGAAATATTTTTTTTTTTCTTCGTCACTTCATTTGGTCTTGATTGGACTCATCTCATAATGATGGTTTGGCACCCAGGGCAGCATATTTAATTAAAGTCCCAGTTTTTGTGTTTTTTAGCATAGCCCCACCCCTTTCTAGTTGGTCACGTCCCCTTCTCATTGGGCCCACCTTGATTTGAAGTCACTAGTTGCCACTGTGTTTCAGTCACACATTTTTTTTGATGTTGCACATTTACATACTACCTTTTTTAATTCAAGTAACCTGTTAGATTTTAGAAACCACTAATGCAAACTAAACAAATCAGTTTCCTGTCATGTAGTGACAAAAATAATACAAGTCCATAGGTTTTGTGTTTTCAAAGAGCTGCAGAAATCCACACATCTTGGGACTTCTATAATCAAAAGATTAAAACATGATTTTTTTATTTAAAAAATGTGTGTGTGTTTAGGGTTCTGTTGCTATTATGTTTGATTTAATTACATTTTGGGCATTTACAGTAATAACTGATTTGTGCATTTCTTGCAGGTATATAGTGAAGTGTTTGTTTCATTCTCTAAGGACTGCTTTCACTCTCTGTTTAACTGTGTGTGGTAATAGTGTCTTTTACTGTAAAAAGTGTTTTGCTATTTGGGTGAATTTATAGCAGTGTGTTGATTTATTTGTGTTCAGGTATAGCAGAAGTAGTTTCATACTGCTTGGGGTTTCAGCTCGATTCTTTGACAGGGGTCCTTCTGTGTGTAATCTGCACAAACTCTATTGTCTGCATGGGATATTATCGGGTGCTTCATTTTCAAGGTACATCTCAAATCTATGCCATAGATGAATTGATGAGATTCTCAGTGATACATAGGTGTGTGTGTTTGTTCATTCTTCATGTGATTGGAAAGCACCCTAACCTGCTGAATATTAATGCCTTGCACCCTCCGATGGCTAGGACAGGCTCTGGTTACATCACAATCCTGCATTGGATTAAGCAGGTCATTTCACTGCATAAATGAATGAATTAATGAATGTGTGAATAATGCGCTGCTTACTGTGCTAAAGTTCAGCTTGTATTTCCACCTATTGCGAAACGGGCTGACTGATGCAGACACATTTTTATTGCAGGCTGGTTATGAATAAATGTTTAATATTGTCACTTTGTATACATGTAAACATGGTATGACTACACTAGCATTTTATCAGTTACACTATGCAAAACTAAGTTGTACTCACCAGGAAATCATGCCAATGATCATACTTTGGGAAAACTGGAAAATAGCCTGTGCTACAGTAGCACAGATCAAAAAAAGAAAATGTGAAGAGGGCAAGTCCTCTGTACCCTCAAATTCATAGGGGTCAAGCTTCAGCATCCTAAAAACATATCTGCCAATTCCACGATAACTTTATAAATGGGATAAACTCCCTAAAAAAAGTGGACAGTGGGCTTGACCAATCACATTTTTAATACAGTATGACCAAACAAGTGATACCTGATGAAATGATCGTTAAGGAAACATGGACGACCACACTATTACACAGGTTATCTGTGTGTAAGCATATATGTGAACATCAGCTATGATTTGCTCTAAAAAAATGCTGATAGTAAATTGTATTCACCTGTATGTTTTAAAAGTGAGAAAGTAGTTAGAACTATATTTCTCCTTATATTAAGGTACTCACAAACATTATTCAATTACTTTCTTTGTTAAGATATCATTGTATATTATCTTTCACTTGTAAACCAGAAGACAAGGTATGCAGCTCAGTCAAGAATACTGGGGGTATAACTAGGAGGTATAATTTATTTTTATTATGATGTTCTTTCTATGATCTAACTCAAGTCTAATGATTATCTAAAAAGGATGAAAAGTTACACAATGCTCAGTCCCAGTCAGTTTTCATGAACTTAATGTTAGGGCTCACCTGGGCAAGATAAATTATCACAGGAATTATAGGAAAGATAAAGACATTAAGTATTATGAACGTTATACTTTGCCAATACCCAGCCTTATAGTGTACTTTTCGTGTAGACGTTAACTTCTCATGTTTACTGTCAGATAGACAATTTATTGTACTGCCTATGTTAATGTATAGTACAAAACAAGGCTACCAGCTCCAATCCGATTGTTATCCAGATAAAGTCTTTCTCTGTTGCATATCAACAATGTAACACGTATAGAAAGCTCAAGCATTCTGAGCTAGTGTGTGTGTCTGTGTGTACTTACTAGGTGAATCCACTAAAGCTCTATTTCAACCCATCAAAACTCTGAGAAGGCTGTCTGCTTAAGTTTTTTTTTATTTTTTTTTATCCTTCATCATCACATCATGACACTGGCCTTGCACCATGGTATGCGTGTCCACAGCAGATCAACCATATGCCTCATTTCCCCCTAGACTTTCAATCTGGTGTTACTGGGGCCTGTTTTGGAACTCGGGCATCCAGAGGCTCAGCACATCTTTCCATCCATCCATTGGAGGCTTACTTATGACCTACTCATTTTATCCCCTCCATTACAGACCTAATGGTAATACTGGGGGTGGACATGCAGAGTATCACCCCAACTTTGCAGCAGCTTAACCATATCTCCACCCTATTTCCCTCATCTAGCTCTTAGGCATGTGCCCTCCCTAGCCTCCACCAAGGATCGACACACTAAATGTCCATTGGTGTGCCCACCCCCCAGAGATAGTAACAATCATTTTTCGTGCTTCTCTATCAGTCACCTGAGCTGCTAATTGAACCCAAGTCAGCTGGGTCATAGTCAGGGCTTTATCCCTCTATGCCACCAGAGTGGATTGACTTTCTACTTAAATAATTTTCTTAGAGTCACTCAGTAGATAAAAGGAGACTTAGGTAATCAAACCCAGAAATATAGGATGAGGCTATTTAGCAGCTGGTAGCCTTAATTCTCTGCTAAACTGCTACATTTATGGTTTTAACATTTTGTATTAGGTGCAGTATAGAAATAAAATCAAAATGTCATCTATTTAGGGAAAACTGAGCTTATTCCTCAGTTTATGTGACCAAAATGTTTGATGATACCATTAATCATGCAGAAATAAAATTGAGATAGTCTGTTGATTTTCTTTATTTTAGAGTGCGATGACAAAACTAGATGCGATCAGTTGAGCAATTAAGCTGCAAATTAATGCGGTGAACAGTAGTCCAAGTCTTATCTTTTATACAGCCAAGCTCAGTCTTCTGGTAAGTAGCCAATTATTTCCTTTCCTGTATTTATACATACAGTAAAATATGCTTTTTCAATGTAAAAGCTAATGCAGTTTGTCAGCAAGTATAACAGATTTTGATTTATACCAATTGCTATGTAAATGAAAGTCGACCTAATCACCTGACTTTTTGTAACTTTCTGCAACATGACGTGGCTTGTTTAAGATGGCATACCAGTTCACATTTCAACAAGGTCTTTGCAACCTCTGTCAGAATAAAATAAAGCTATGGATTTTGAATATAATGGAAGTATTTACAGCCACATCTTCTGAATTTTAAACTAAATACTCTTAATAATTAATAATGTGCATGAAATGGGGTCCTCACAAGCAGAATTGATAACACATTAGTCTTAAATATAAGGAGGGTTTTTGACAAGACATTTAAAACCTTATAATGCAATTTTAATGATTTTGAAAAAAAGGCTCATAATGAGGGATAGAAAAATCTTTAAATAAAGCCATGTTTTTAAAAGGAAATTACATAATAAAGCCAATCGTTATAGACATTTATAAGAATTGTTTTTTTTTTTACGTATGGTTTTAATGAGTATAACAGTAATTACATTTTCTTATTTTTTCCCCTAAATGTTGTCCTTCATGGATAATACATGCTTCTAATAGATTTTACAACAAAGGTTTCTTCCTTGTTGTTTCCCACATATCATAACATCTTGTTTATTGTAGTTATTGATATAGTTTTTCTTTTACTTAGCTTGGTGGCCAGTTACAGAACAGTTACAACAAAGAACTTGCTGCAGTTATTGACCCATATATAGGAGGAGTCTTAAAGACATATTTCATAGTTGAAAAGGAGATGCATCTGTTACACAAATTTGCAAAATAAAATATCATTGGCAATGGGATGTTGAAGTTCATAAATTTCTTACTATCAAAAATAATTTATAAAGGCTTTACCCAAGCTTCCTCTGTAAGGTAATGCAAGAACCATCAATATAGTGCCACACATTAATTGATTAATTAATTCTCTGATACCCACGTTATCCATTTCAGGATCTAAAACTAGCAGAAACCTGTCCCAGCTCTTTGCAGCACATGGCAGAGAAATTAATTCTATGCAGTATTTCAGTCCATCATAGGATACATGCACATACACATAAAAGTCCACACACACAAGCAAAGACACATATACAAACACACACCCCTGCAGGCAAGTAACAGTTGTGATAATTCACCTTGATCATGCTTTGAAATGTGAGTAGGACTAATTTATTCAGATATACAGCCTGACAATACTCCTATGTTATAACGACACAGAAAATAGGAAAGGGTAGATGGAGTAGCACTACATTCTTTAAGATGTGATGAGGTAAAAGAAGTAGCCAGAAGTTTAAGGAGATGGTGCTATACATGTAATCAGTAGCAACAGATATAAATTATATGTGTCTCCTGGCTCCCTAAGTGACTACAGAATGAAAGTAGGAAACTTAACTGTGCCTGTCGGACATGTGGAGCTAAAAATGTTTGAACAAGAGATATGATGCGGACATCAGAAAGGGGCTGGAAAATGAGAAAGATGTATTGAAGAAGTGGACAATGATCTTAAGGGCACACAACTTCTACATTCTGAATATTAAACAGGTTCATTTTACTTGGTTAAAAATGGAGCTGAAGTAAGTATGAGTGATAACAGATGCTGTGAAAAGTATAACACTGGAAAGAGTAGAATAAGCAACTGGCACCAACACTGAAAAATGACTTCCTGATGCAGGTGAGAAAATTAATCAAAATGTGCAAGTTACAGCTAGGGGCTTTGACAGAATACAAGATGGATAGGTGAAAATGCTTTTTTTTTTTTCCAAAAAGGTTGAACGTAATATCTTTTTCTGCATAATCTTAGTGCACTCAGAAATAGACCATTTATAAAATGCTGAGTTTTTGTTATATTTCATGACATACATTTTAGGATCATTATGTTAGACTTCAGAATATGTAAAGCAATTGTGAAGGAATACATGGAAAGCAGGGAAAATATGGATCACTAACTGTTCTTTATGACTCTTTTGATGTACGTTATTTTAGTAAATGATGTACTGGTCACTGGTGGGATAATACTGTTGCACTGCCATATAGAATACAAGCACATTTAAGGATTAGTGTACTTTTTATTTTATTTTTTTAAATAATTTAAGATGGTTATTCATGCCTGTAACACAAGTTGTATTACTTCTTGTTCAACACCTACAGCACCACAGTATAAAAACTTGCTATCCCCATAGTGCAGTGGATGTATAAATTAGTGCCCACTGAGATGCAAAGAAGCAATAGCCACCGGCTATGGCACTGACACAGCAATACGTAGCAAGCTGTTGCTGTCCACATAAAGAGCATCTGCAGCAGCAGCATTATGCAGGAGGGGCTAGGATTAGGTTAGGCTCAATTTTCACTTGAGACAGAAGCAAACATGCATTAACAGAAAAGAAAACAAACCATAATAACATTTTCCACTTATGCATATTATACATCACATATCTTTTCTTTTTTTTACAACTATAAACAATCTACAATTATAAATTTCCCAATTCCTGCCTCCCCTTAAACCTCACTCCTATTCCAGAACATTATTCTCCATGTACTGTCCCCATTATTCTCCATGTACTGTCCCCATTATTCTCCATGTACTGTCCCCATTATTCTCCATGTACTGTCCCCATTATTCTCCATGTACTGTCCCCATTATTCTCCATGTACTGTCCCCATTATTCTCCATGTACTGTCCCCATTATTCTCCATGTACTGTCCCCATTATTCTCCATGTACTGTCCCCATTATTCTCCATGTACTGTCCCCATTATTCTCCATGTACTGTCCCCATAATTTTCATTTAGTTTTATATAATTTGCTCCTTTCTTTGTGTAAAGATCATATTTTTGAATCATTATAACTTGCATATCTAATGGAATAATATTGCTTCTTTCTCCTTTTCCAGTACTAACCATATTTGAGGTTATTACCTCTTCCTATCTTACTTTATTGACAATATCAAGAAATGGCCAAGTAAAAGAGTAGTGGAAACGTTTGTAAGACACAATACATGCTTCCTTTTATAAGAAACTTCTCTCAAAACTTTATTTTCAGCTGGCTAGTACTTGCCAGTCCATGCATTTGAAATACATATGTTCCAAGGGTACTGAATATCAGATTCCGGCCAGGGAGATGAATCACAGATTCAAACATTGAGGCTATAATGTTAATTCACTACTACAAACTATGGTTGCAGCAAATACTTTACACCTAGGGAAATGTATTATGTTAGCAATCAGAAGCAGCTAGGGTCATGTAAAATGTGACTTTACATTTTACTACTAATTATGGCGATACAATACATTCAATTCAAAGTTATTTAAAAACATTGTCCAATTTTTTGGGATGATAAAATATTCGGTAGGGTATTAGCACAATCTTGAAAATGTTCTTATTGGAGAGGTGAACATTTAAATGAAATTTTGGATAAACATTGAATGTATTGGTGAGCCACGAAAACAAATTCACTTTTTAAAAAAGGATGTATGCCATGTGGACACTGTAATGTTTGCAGTTATATGCTAAATGCCATAACTTTTTCAAATAAAAATACAAGCAAGTTTTTTTTTTTGTATTTTTAAACGTATTAACTCTGGATCTGACGGAGTAATATACCAAGCACAATGCATCAGTGGCTCTGTTTTTATTGGACAGACATCCAGAGCATTAAGGACAAAAGTTCATGAATACATAAGTGATATTATGTGTAAAAAGCAACGCAATGTGCTGTATAAACATACTCAGCAACATCCCACTGCTGTTTTCACTTTTGTTGATAAATGTAGAATTATTTAAGATGTTGCAATGAACATTTTACATGACTAGTTAGAAGTGAAAAGAAGATGAATTATTACTCTTGGGGTGCTTTTCCCACTAGGTATGAATGATGCTTGTTAATTATATTGGTGCTGTTGGCTATTATTTTCTGTTTTGGTCTGACATTACTTATTTAATATAATTTTATCTAGTATATGCTATCTCTTTATTTTTAGCATGTCATGTGTTTATAAGGTGATTGTCTATATGTATTGATAAGAGTTCTTAATTTATAACCGAAGAAGCTTAATAGAAAAGCAGTCTTGTTCGCTGAGTGAATGTTAAATACAAGATTATAATTTTATCTTACCTATGAAGTGCTGTTTTTAATACATCTCTATTAATTGAATTTATCCATACACAGCTAGAAGGAGCAGTGCTCCACTGGAGACATGTTCACTGGAGACGTAATGTTACAGCTCCCCATGCATCGCACTGCATGCTGAAGTATATTCCCTGTCTTCAAGCTGGAGCTGTAGGGAAAGGTACCAGAATCCAGCTTTTCCTTTTTTTAACATTATTTACTGCTGGTGGATCTATGTACACCTGCTGTAGAAACTACTGTCTTCATCTGTGAAAAGTATGAGGCTCCATGTCAGCAATAGCTAACTACAATCAGATTTTCTGGCATATACCGTCATCTACTTTGAGTGAAATCAAAATAGAAATACTTTTTAAAAGGAACAGACCAGCATGGTCCACACACAACATAAACCATGGCTTCTCAGGACATTAACAGTGATATAGAGGCAGAAGGACTGTACACTGAAAGGAATAATAATGTGGCGAGACTGTTTCACTGAGGATTGTGCAAATATTATAATACTGAAGTAGCTGAAAAACACTGGAAAAATGAGCTACAAAGCATCATAGAAATTGATGAAGTCTACATCACGTGGGATCACCTATTACCAGCAATTCAAAAGATAGATGCAAGAAAACCAGATATAGTAGTCCATGAAAAGAAGACAAAAGTAGCATTGATCACTGAAATCACTATAGCCAGTGACTACAGTGTCTTGCATACAGAGACACAAAATAAAAAAAAAATACCCGGATTTGCATGCAGAAATAAGAGCAATGTGAAAGAAAGATACCCAGACAGTTCCAATAGTAGCAGGAGCAATGGGTCTTATGAAAGAGAATCTACAATCGTATTTAGATACATTACTGGTACATGTAACTCCTTATGAACTGCTGGAGGAGTCATTACCAGGCACATGGTGGATGCTGTAAAGAGCACTTCTGGCTGACATCGAAGACTGAAACAATACTAACTTCATGAGAAGACATGCATCAGGAGTGTTTCTCTTTGGGCCTCCACTGAAAATTGGCTTTGTTCTAAGTCGGACTTTCCCCACAAACAAATGTTAACTAAATTAACAATTGGAAAGGCTACAGAAATACCTCACCAAGAGGATTACCAGCCTCAAACAGATGCCCTACGCAGACCTTCTCAAAAAACTCCAGCTCTACTCCGTCGCATATCACCTACTCAGAGGCGAGCTCTGCCTAACATACAAAGCTGTGTCAAACCCAGAGCTGTTGGACATGCTACACTTAAAAAAATCCCAATCTCTCTGAATCACATGCTTCAGGAACCTAAGCCTTTTCACCACAATAAACAGAACATGCTGGAGGGATAGATTTCTGTCCCAGAGACTTCCCATACTCTGGAACAAACTACCCATTCATGTCAAGCAAAGCTCCTCATTGACCCTCTTTAAGAAAAATCTTGATGATTGGATGGGAAATAGAAGATTCACCCCGGGGATCACTTCTGCGGCACTGCTTGATAGGGGCACAGGAAAATAATTTTCTTGGGTGGCGAAAGCCAGGGAAACTTTTTGGCTAGGCTTATATAGGCCACAGGCCCAATACCCTAGTACCTACCTAAGAAATAAATTAATTAAATAAATAAATAAATGAACTTTAATCATACTTTGACTTGGGAACGGGGACCATTCTCATCATGGAATTAGAAACCCAAAAGATTTGTAGACATTAAAAAAGTGAATGCCAGAATTTAACATAAGAATGGTTAAGGAAAGGCAAATTGACACCAAAAACGAAGGTTAATTATGGCAGCCCAGGATAGTGGACTATGTACAGATTGGTTTATAAAGTCCATTGAACATATGGGAGAAAGAGATAAATGCAGGTTCTGTAAGAAAAGAGCTGGAAACAGTCATACATTTTGTTGCTGGGTGCATTACACTCATGGCCCAGGTTATGTGTAGTGAAAAGCACAATAATGTGGCAAGACTAGTGCATTGTGCAAACACTACAATATTGAAGTAGTTGAGAATCATTGCAAAGATGAACGGTAAAGCATTATAGAGAACAAAGAAATCTATATCACATGGGATTACCCATTACCAACAGTTCAAAAAAGAAATGCGAGAATACCAGATATAGTAGTCCAGGAAAAAAGACAAAAGTAGCATTAATTATTGAAATTGCTACACCAAGTGATTACCATGTTTAAAATACAAAAAAGACAAGAGTCACAAAATATCAGGATTTCCAAGCAAAAGCAAGAGCAATGTGGAAGAAAGATAGCTAAACAGTTCCAAAAGTAGGAGGAACACCAGGTCTAATAAACAATAATTTACAGTCATATTTAGATATGCTGCTAATACATGTACCTCGATATGAATTGCAGGATGAGTCATTTCTGGACACATTATAGGTGCTGCAAAGAACACTTTTGGCTAACAGGAAAGACTGAAACAATACTAACTTCATGAACTCTAATTATACTCTGACTTAGGAATGGGATCCATTCTTATCATGGTATTAGAAACCCAAAAGACTTGCAGAAATCCATCCAAGTGAATAGTATGATGTTTTTCTGTTTGGTGGACATGGATCCTATGCCTTTTGATTTTCTCTACATCCTGACCCATGCAAGCCACCATACATACACTCAGAACTTTTCATTTGGGATAGTCCAATATAAACTTTCTTCAATACAGCAGAATGAACTTGACTCACACAATATTGAAATATCATGCAAATACAATCATAATTGAACTCTGTACCATGCATACTGAAACATAATCAAATCAGATATGTGAATGATTCAAATTAAAATGTTGATACTACGTACACTCCTGTTTTGCTGCTTACTGAATTCAAAAATCTGTTCATATTTAAATGTTTCTAAAAAAAGAACAAATGAAAAAACAACCATTTTTCTTTTGTTTGTCATAGAATACATATGAAACTTTCAATTGATAATTGAACTACAAGAACGTGAAAAGGTACAACCCCAGAACCATATTTAAATGAAACAGTAACTACTCATTTTATTTTCACAATTCATATTTTCTAAATCAGTCTCATTGCATGTATAGCAATTAGTCTTTCTGATCACAACTATGCCAACATTTTTTGGAATGGATAGGATATTCCTTGGGTTTATTACAGTTCCAAGACATATTTTCATCTGAACTTATATATATATTAGAGACACACACCTTATTGAACTAATGAAGAGTTTATAAGATATCCAAATCTGTAGGAAAGTGGTGAAATATAATGAATGAAAGAGCTGTATGTTGTCTGTTCCAGGCATGTGACAATTGAACTAGTTGTCCCCATTGAGCATCTTTGAGATAATCAGCCACACCTGACAGTGTCAAAGAGAGAGAGACGATTCACCAGGTTTAGCAAATAAGTTACTAACAAGTCAAGTTTATACCATACCTAGTTAACATACCTAATGTAAACGAAATGAATTTTGCAACACAGATTCCTTCAAAGAAACAGAATTTGGAAAATAAAATTCTCTAAAAGACAAGAAAATGCTATTTTTCCAAATAATTCTATAAGGGCTACAGCGGAACAAGTGTCCTCTGTTCCAGGGGCACTTTAATGCCCTCATGCCAGATTTCAAGCTTTGTGTTTCTGAAGTGCAACCAAACAATCCACTTATACTGATGCAAAAAAAATGAAACATGACATGTCTATACCTAGAGATGTTTGGCCTTCTTAGCCTGAATTTACTCATGAATGCTTAACAAGTAAAAAGTCATGGACATTCAGAAGCTATATAGCTAAAACTCTTGTATGTCTATAGGGGGTCCATTTGTATATAGCCCATGGACCTCCACTTGTATATAGCCCATGGACCTCCACTACAGGAGGTTTAAAATACTGCACATGGAAGACTTTAGCTGGACATGGCATTTCATTCAGTTTTTCCTGAATGGTTTTGTCTGTATGACCTTGTTACTTTTTGATTTGGCTATTATTAAAAGAAGCTGTTAAAGTCAGTCTAGGGATAAGGAAGAGTTCTCTCACCATTTAAATTTTCTCTAGATCCTCTTAAATTTTGAGAACCAGAGTATTCCTCCCACAGGAAGGGTATGCAAATGGAAGAGAGAGTCTCCTAGATCTGCTAGCTAAAGTGATTTTTTCTGGACTAATCCTTTGTGTTCTATTTCTTGTTTGTCCTGTCACCTGGGTAACATGACTAAAAAGAAACAGTACAAAGGATTAGTCCATAAAAAATCACTTTAGCTATCAATTTGCAATTTTGTTATAGCAGGCATCAAGTTTAGTTGCATCCAATTTTCTAAGACTGGTAAGAATAGGGGAGGCATATAGAAGTGTAGAGATGAGATGTGTTTGTGCTATTTTAGCTCTGGTGCTGTTTGTGAGGAATTGTTTATTTCTATATAGTCCCTCTATTTTTATGTACTTTCTTTATGCTGAGTGAAAAGTGAGTGTTAGAAGTTTGGTGTGAGTGACAGGAGAGGTAGTTGATTGATAGAAACGACAGTAAATGTGGGAATGTGAGTAGAGTGATTGGTAGGATGGAATATGAGAAGTTTGGTTTTATTGGGGGTTAGTATAAGTTGTGAGTTGGGTAAGCCATTCTTCTACAGAAAGGAAAGAGGCCTGTGTTTGTAATTGCAGTTCTTGGAGGGGAGGAGAGGAACAGATTAGTATTGAGTCAAAAGCATACTGGATGACTAAGGCATGTAGAGTAGAGGTATGTAGGCTGTTAGTGAAGACAGAGAAAAGTAATGGTGCAAGGATCGAGGCTTGGAGAACACCCGGTGTGACTGGTAATAAAGAATAGAGTTCTTGCTGCAACTGTACTGCTTGCTGTCTACCTGTTAAATAACTTTGAAACTAGGTAATGGTGGGTTTGCTAAGATTCAATTCTGAGAGGGTTTAATAAGTTTGTTGTGGTTAACCATATCAAATTCCTTAGAGAGGTCAAGAAAGATAGCAGAGACATAGTTGCCGTTATTTCTGTAGTTGTTTACTATATGAGTGAATGACATAAGGGCTGTTGTGGTGCTGTGATAGGGCCTGAAGCCATGTTGAGTGTTTGAGAGAAGTTTGTGGGTATTGAGGTAATCCATGATTTGTGTGTGTATACACTACTCCAGTATCTTGGACAGAGGCGAGAGTAATGCTATAGACAGGTAGTCGGTTAACTCTTTTGAGTTACCCCCTTTGTGGAGCAGAATAATGTGAGAAATTTTCCATATCTTAGGGACTAGATTTTTGGATATTGAATGATTGATAAGAATGGATACAGGGTATGCAATGACATCAGCAGCTAGGAGTTTATCAGTGGCTAATGTGTTAGGTTTTAGTTTCTTAAGAAGTTTCTTAATTGCATCAGTAGAGACGGGATGGAAGGTGAAGCCATTGTTTTTAATGTGGTAACTGGGTGGTTGGTTGGAGGATGGACAGCTTTGAGAGTTAGCTAGTGCAAGACTGGATTCAGTGAAGAATTTGTTGAAATGGGTGGCAACACTGAGTAAGGCATCAGTTATGGTTGGGGGGGGAATACCTGATTTTCCAGGAAGGAGAATGTTGTTAATGGCAGTCCAGAATTTTTTTGGGTTATTTTGATATTTGGTTTGTATATTGTGGTAGCAGCTAATTGTGTCTATTTTGACACATTTCTTTGACTTGTTATGGAGTTTAAGATATGCCTGTTTGTCTGTATGGGAACCAGTTTTGCGCCAGTGGGTCCAGGTTTTATCTTTCAGCAGAGATCTAGTCTCTTTGGTCATCCAGGGAGCATAGTTGGATTTGACTCTGATAGTTCTGGAAGGGGGCCTGGGAGTTTAAGATATCTAAGAAGGTAGAGCTTAAGTACTGAACAGCTTTGTCAAGGTTGCGGTTCTTGAGCGGAGCCCAGTTACATATTTTTAGTGCATTAATAAAGCTAGATGAATTTAAGTTTTTCTTGTTTCTTATTATCCGGTAATTTGTGGGCTTTTCCCAATATGTGTCATGTCTTATTTATTTTATTCTATTTATTTTACATTTGTTAACCGGGTTAGTCCAAATGGATATATTTCCATTTTCAGCAGAGGCCCGGGGAGAAAAGCTCCACAGTAACATTTTAAAAAAAAAATATGTGTCACGTCTTATTACAAATGTAGGTAAGTAGTCACTCAAGCTGTCAGGAAGACATCCTGATTGACAGTAAGAGTTGGTCTGTCAGAATCCAGTCAAGTATGTCAATTCTAGTGGGAGACTGGATGAGCTGAGAAAACCCATGAAGGTTGGTGAAGTTGAAGGGAGAACTAGAGTTGCAAGTTAACCAGTCAATGCTGAATTGCCCCAAGATTATGGTTTCATGTTGGAGGAATTCAGAGGCCCAGTCAAGTAGGGTCTCTAGGGTGGGTATGTTGTTGCTGGGTGGTATGTAGCAAACAATTATATTGACACTTTTTCTGGGATTAATTTTTAGTTTTAAGTATACTTTCTGCATTACTTAAGATAGGTGTGTGTATATCAAAGCATTCTACCTTTAGTTGATTGTTAAATAGTGAAACTATACCACCTCCTGTTTTAGCTGTACAATCATTACATAGAATATTACAACCTGTTGCTAGTATTTCACTATTGGAAATGCCAGGTTTAAGCCAAGATTCAGTTAATAATACTACATCAGGGGAATATAAGGAAAGGTTAGCATGAAGGTCATGGACTTTTTTGCTAATGCCTCTGACATTCATATTTAGTATGAGCAGATCATTTGCTTTTCTAGGAAGTTGGAATGTGTTAGGATACGGACTAGGGTTAGTTAAGTGGATATTGTTAATAGATAGGCCAGGATTAGGATGCATGTCTCCAATGAGAGATAGTCTGGCTGCAATGTCTACTTTGGTTCGTATGAGGTTAGTTATGTACTTGTTAAATTTTGTGGATAGTTTATTGGTATGGTGTGAGGGTAAGATAAGTTTAAGGGTATAAGGATAGATGTTTATATGTAGGATAGATGGGGTGATGGAGGTGGTGAGAGGCATTGATTTTGTGGTGTAAGCAGTATAGGTGGTATGATGGGGTAATGTGTTGGGTAGATTATTATGATATAAAGTAATATGTGCAAGTAATATAAGGATTGTTAATATTACTGATTATGTAGAAAAATGTAGGTGGAGCATGTTAAGTAATAATGTAGATATAGATGTTGTTTGAGCTATTTTTAATCTTTTTTAGGCCTTGGTAGGGTTGTAGTTTTAGCTAATATTGATTGTAATGGCAGAAGTTGATAGTGTGGCTACAGGCTTTGTCAATGTTATTCTAATTTTCAAGGAGAGGGGGTTGGAGTGATTGCAAGAAGGGCTAGTATGGGTGTGGTGTAATGATGTAGTGGCAATGGTGTAATGTGGTTGGATGAAGTTATGTTAGGGGAGTGGCTTATAGAGTATACATTTGAGGAAAGAGGGGGTGGATGGGAATGGGGGTACGGTAGGGTTGTGGAGTGAGCCTGAATGCAGTGAGGGTGAATGGAGTTGGTTGAGCAATGACGAGACAGCACAAGCCTAGAAAACAGTCAGCCAATTCAGGCAAGTGTAAAACATAAAAGCGCACTGTGAGGCTTGTCTAGAGAGAAAAATAAGTCAGGATAATTTATTCGATTTGGATTAGTGTGCTTTTTTAAAATTATCTAATAATTGATGCACTTCCTGAACTAACAATGTAAATAAGACATTTGAGCAAGTCTTTTAATAAAATAATCCTGCCTTTCTTGTGATTTATTTATAATAATACTTATACACAACTGCCTCTGACAGTGTTACAACATAGCATGAACCTCAACTCATTTATTTTTAGATAATCATTTCAAGGCTTAAAGTGCTTAGTACACATCAGTACTAATAAAACAGAACCTAATAAATATGTCAGCATTTGATGTGTATGTGTACTGATGGAAAATCTAAGTTTGACATTTGCTGGATGATGAATGATACATGTGATTAATTTTACCATAGTTATTTCATCCTTAATCAAATACATTATGTTTTATAAGTACTTTCTATGGAGCTTTGCTTTATGAATAAATGCATATCAGTTCTCCACATTCTAAAAGAGTTTTATTCAGCCAACATCTCCCAAGCAATCTGTTGACAGTACCTTTATCTATAACTGAAGATCACATTTATTTTTAATCCATATAAACAAAATTTGGATTGTTTTCTTTTTTAAGGTCTCAATATAAAATTAGTAGATCATACATTTCCTGACTTCTATTCAGTCATCAAGAATAACCTGCTCCCATTGTATACTTCTAAATTTGCAAAAGTATATTCTGCTTTCATTTGCACCAGCAATGCATTAGCATTTTCAAACTTTTTGCAGACATTTCCTTTAGACACTCTGGCTTTTCCTCGCAATTAGAAATAGATGATCAGAGATCCTTTAAAATTATTTTAACACAGGTATCTTAAAACATTTGTATTAGTTATACATGGCTTCTCTATGTGTCCAGTTCTTCCACAAGCATAACATCTTCCATACTTAAATTTACTGAAGAGCTTTAAGAAATTGCATGAATAGAAATTCATGTTAAAATAGAAATAAAATGCATACAAAAATTAACACAGGAACTCAACTAAATAAAAGTAACAACGTATACTGTCAGCTAAACTACTTTAGCAAAAATGATGAGGAGAGTGGGGGGAATTACAGCTTATATATTTTTTCATGTCTTAAGAGCTGTACAAAATGATTACCCTTTCAATGTTTTTAGGATACAGCAAACAAATCATCATATCAACTTAAGGATGATGAAGGTAGCGATACGATACTGCTTGCATATATACATTATTTGGTTATTGTAGTCACCAAAATGATTATTCTTGTGAATATTTTTAAGCTATTAGTTAAAATGATAGTTGAAACTATTATATATTAAAATACACTGCAAAACACGTAGTTGCCAAGCATAAGCTACAAAAGTAAACTACAAACTGCATAAAAAGCACAGATGACCATCTTATAAGTGCAATAAGGCAATTGGGGCCATGCAATGTACAGATATTAATGTACAGCTCACTACACCCCTTGGTGGTATTGTGTGTGAGTGGGTGTACCATGCACACTTCCTCATGCCTTACTGCAAACCTGATAGTATATAACAGTTAGGGTAACCATTTAAAAGCCAAGATTGTATGATAACTGTATGTCTACTCAAAAAAATTACAATACTGTGAAAATAGGAATGTACATATATGAGTAAATAAAAAAAAATCAAATAATGGCTAGGAATGTCATATATGAGTAAACACACAAAATGCCAAGTAAAAGCTTTAAAAAAGATTTTCTTTGCCACACTTTCTCTCCCTGCAGCTGTCCAAGTGCATCCATGACCTCTCTACTACAGGGGCCTGCTGAATTCAATTAGCCATTCCCAGACTAACTTCAACCCATGTTCAGGTCTAGTGAGGAGACTGAAGTTTCCTGGGGCAGTGCCACATTGATGATGAGTATTTTTTTCTCCTAAGGCCTCCCATATGTAACCTTTCTCTCCCAGGGGAAAGTTTGCAATGTGCAACTCTGATATGCTGTACATGCTTATGTATGCAACTCAGTGATAGCCTTGGCTCATCCCAGGACAAATCTCACTTACTCATGTTCCTGGCCTCAAAAAAATCGGTTCATCATAGCAAATAGCCCTCCCTCTGAAGAGGCAACATCTTCTTTTTGCTTGTACCATCAAGCACCCAAGCTATAACTCTCATCACCAGGGTCATAGTTAGGCCTTTGTCCCTCTGTGTCACCAGTGCAGGCTACAGTCCACACAGAAACCAAGCTGACTGTAGAAAAAGCAGTATCAGACACAAATAAACCAGCTACACTAGAATATTTGTCAGAAACTGTGCATAGACCCTAAAATTGAGTTAATCAGAAAAATCAAAGATTTGTCACTGTTGCTAAGCCAATGAAAGCATATTTTACAATTTCAAGGAAAAAAAAAACAAAAATCAAAAACTAAAAAAAGTCTTACAAGGTCCAGTCAACAATGTAATATAAATAATATAACAAACTCTGAGACTGCTCCATCTAACAAAATGGCAGCAATGTCCTGGCTATAAGACTCAGACAAAACAATATCCCTTTTTTCTGTTACCTTATCTGTGGCCAGTAGAGCAATTGATGGCCAAATATGTCAGAGGAGTTACAAGGGGAGAGGGAGGCATATGAATACATTAAATATCTGTGCCACCAAATTTGTGCTGCCTTAGACTGAGACTATTTACACTGGGGATAATTTGGTAGAAAGGGACAGTCTTCTACATCATGCCTTTTTTTTCTAGTAGCAGCTTCTCTGCAAGTCTCTTGGCACCTTTTCTTCGTAAATAATTGTCAGAGATTTCTACTACAGCACAATTCTTTACTGTTAACTTTAGTTGTCCATCAAAAGCATCTGTCTAGAAAACATTCATTCAGATTATCTTTTTCAGCAGTCAAATGTTCAAAAATCAAGTCTCTCTCCAGGTTATAAACAAGATATACAAGGTGTTTGTGAATTTATACTGGCAATGCCCATTTATTTCTACTGTATCATTAGCTTGAAGGCATTCAATTGCGTGTGTGTGTGTGTGTGTGTGTGTGTGTGTGTGTGTGTGTGTGTGTGTGTGTGTGTGTGTGCATACGAGCACAAGCACTTTAGCTGCAGTACAAAATTACATACAGATAATGAGATGCTATGTACCTATAAAACACAGAGATTATGTATGAAACACAATCTTTCAAAGTATAAAAGTCATATTTATGATTTATCAATTTATATGCAGAAAATGCTTACATTAAAAAAAACAGAGTTCCTATAACAACATTTTAAATTATCTTTTGGTAAAACCTAAAACCATTTTTTTTTTATACAACTGAGTATAATGCAATTGAAGCCAGGGTGAAAACAAGAATTGTATGTTGGTTGTTTATGTAAGAAACACGATAAACCCCTGAAATTGTATATATATAATAACGCTGTGCTCCTTCAGTTACTTCACAAATTTGGGACAGCTTTAAAGACAAACAGGGGCCTGATTGTAGCCTACTTCTCCAGTTGCATGTAACAGTTTTTATCAGACCAAAGTAGTAGAAATAGAATAAATGAATAGTCCAGCCAGCATGAACTAAAATGTGTTGTTGATATGTTTCTTTAACTTAGAATTTAATAGAAGCTACAGAACAGAAATAATATATTAAGTAACAAAGAAGGTTAAAGCTGTCTAAATGCATGAACATGTCTACTTTATAATACCTGCATTCAAACAGTAATATGCCTCATAGCATCTTATTCTCCAGAAAATAAGGATGAAGACAACAAGCGGTGAGTTTCCAGGAACCAGCTAATGCAATCTGAAATAAGCATCAGTCTATTCTCACTGGCACCCATCTGTGTCAGATAAATTTCTTTTGGAAAAATCACAAACCAGAAGATTTAGAATCATTGATGTATACAATAAGGTTGCACGAGAAGTTATGGTCTGCAATGACCTACATCTTAAATTCAGCAGGAACCCATGTGCATAGGTTCCAACAGCTAGATTGCTTAAGAAATTGATGCCTACATAACATGAAAACCCTGAGGGAAAAAGCAATCAATGGGAAATCATACCACTCAGCTATGAAATATTTTGATGTACATCAGAAAGTTTAATTTTAAAAAAAATTGTAGTACAGAAAGAAGGCAATTCTGCGAACCACATAATTACATTATAAGCAAAAATTCATAAGTGTTAGTGATGATCTTTAGTACACAAGTAGTATAAAGGATACTATACTTAAATCCACTGAGTTTTTGGCTTTTGTTTTCAAGTTTCATCACTTGTCACACAAACGGCTTACATACCAAGCACTGTAACACATTTTGTTAGAGAAAAGCTACTCTGTACTTCATAAATAAAAGGTAAAATGCCACGGTTCTCAGTCTGTGAAAGGAAAGTTTTGTAACCTCGAAAGACATCTATCTGTTTCTTGGAGCAGTATCCTAAAAGAGCAGACTATGAGGCAACACTCTAAGAAGTGGATTAAGACAAAGGAAAAAGCCGTGAGAGGAAAAGAAAGACAAATCTAGATGGAATAAAAAGGGTGTGACAAACTCCTTACACGTAGCAGACACACAAAAAAAAACCTGGAAGATAAGCAGTAATGCCAGAGAACTAGAGACAGACCGATGAAAACCTTGCAGGGTAGCAGATGGAATTAACTACAACTGAATGTGTAGGTAGAGGGGTAATGAGATGTAATGTGAGTACTGTGGCAGAAGATAGTGGCAGATCTGTGACAGAAGATAGTGACAGAGTTCATTGTGCTCTACTGTCGCACAGGGTAACAAATATCACAATGTGACGTGAAGATGCTTGGACTTGCATCACATCATGTGGTACCTACTTGTCCACTAAGGCTGCTATACAAATAAAGATCCATTGTTAAAATCAATACTACATAATTGTCTGTTTAAGCAAACACATAATTAAATTAAATGACTTGCTTCTGTTGTAACCATGACTAGCAGTTACAATATTAAAATCTACAGGACTAGGTTATGTATTCCATATTGTTAGCATTATTTTTTGTATTTAAATAAGGGCAGTGATCATTTAACAAGTCCCTTGATAGATGACTGCTTGCATTATTTAGTGACACAATAATATTATGGTGCTTTGCTTGCAGATATATTTGCCCCCGATGTTGCCATATATTTGGCTTTTGGTGTTATTGAAGGTAGGATGGTGGAATATATAAGATGGCTGATTGGTTGCTAGTAGAGGATGACAGTGGAAGTGAAATACATGAAAGGGGAAGGAGTTATTGTGTGAGCTACCTATTGGACATGCCTCCCTCCCTACCCTGTGGAAGATTAATTATGAAAGGAGTATTAATGCAGGCTTGTGGTATTTGTTTTACTTCTCCAGGTTGATTGTGGGGTGGGTATATAGCTGTTCCTACCCCTTGCTATTCTACCTCTTTCCAGATGAACTTAGGGGAGTAAATGCTACACCCAGAGTGAACTGTCTGGTACGTTGCATCGGGAGGGTCAGTATGGTTGTTGATGAGAATATTTTGGAGTGGTCAGTCTTTAACACTGCTTGAAGTACACTAGGCCAAATGGATCTGAAGTAAGCGATCAATCATACCGCTCAGGCTACCTATCCATAGAAGTACATTTATTTATGTATTTATTTATTTATTTATTTATTTATTTATTCCAGTTTGATGACCGGGGAGGTCCACTGGGCTTGGGAAGCCCATTTTCAGTGGAGGCCCGAGGAGAAAAGCTCCACAATACAAAGTTTAATTACATGATTAATTACAAAGAAAGTTAGAATTGCAAACAACAGGTAGCACTCTAAAGAGAAGAACAGAAAAAAGATATTTACAGTTTAGTTCCACTGGGCTTAGGGAGCTTACTTTCAGTGGAGGCTCGGGGAGAAAAAGCTACATAATACAAAGTTTAATTACATGAATGCTTTCAGTGGAGGCTCGGGGAGGAAAGCTCCACAATACAAAGTTTAATTACATGAATATTTTCAGTGGAGGCTCGGGGAGGAAAGCTCCACAATACAAAGTTTAATTACATGATTAATTACAAAGGAAGTTATGGTTGCAAGCAACAGGTAGCATTCAAAGGAGTGAGAAAACAAAAATATATACAGTTTAGTTCAAGAGTAAAAACAGGCATATAGTATCGTGACTAGATTTTGCTGTTTGGTTACATATATAATCAACAATTTAAAGTGAGGTTAGGAAGGTAAGAGGGTTAGCCTGGGGTAAAGGATGGGGAGAGCTTGAGAGGAATGGGTGGAAGAGTACAGTTGCATTTCCTGTTTAGATAGAGGTAAGAATTAAGTTGAGTTTTGAAGTTATTAAGGTTGTCACAGGTCCTCAGTGTGGAGGGCAGAGCATTTAAAGAAGGAAATTGTTATATTTTGTGAATAAAGAGTTATGATGAAACTTGTTAAATATTAGATAACTAATTGTACCAAAGTACAGTGTGTATGTTATTAAAGGCTACATCTGAGTAATTAATTTATAGTTCTAATAAAGCCTACTGGTAGGGTAAACTGAAGTGATGTTTATTTTTCGTTGTGCAGTGATACAGGTTAGGGACAAATATGAGAGACCATAGCCCTCAAAACTTTAACAGGCTTCATCACCCTTCTCCCCTGGAACTGACATCATGAATACAAGGTGATGCTTTGTGACCCAAAAAAGGGCCATACTTCCACATTTGCTTAAATAGAAAATTATGAAAGTTATGTTTAGAGGTGGAATCTTTATTTGTATGAAATATTTACAGTTAATAAGTTTAGAAGAAAATAAGCACCAAATATTGTGGAACAACTTACGAAAATAAAAGTTATTAAATATTTTAAAACACCACACTGAAAACAGAATGCATTCTGTTCTACTGAGCTGTGATATTAGCCATGGTCAGTGACTTCATGTGACTACTGTGCCACAGCTACAGCAAACACCCCCATACACACAGTCTAAGGGTTGTGCCATTAAGCAAAATCAGAAATGTCATGCTTAGTGCTCTGTACCCCAACGGCCCTCTTCTCCCATATTAAAGTTCTTCCATAAAGCAAGGCTGTGGTTTCTGTTGTATATTAATGCATCTCTTTATTGTTATCTGTAATCACTTAATGGCAGGGGGCGTCGCAATATCAGGGCTTTCTAAGTTACTGTCTTGGATGTGTTTGTGCATGTGTATGTGTCTGTGTGTGTCTGTGCTTTCACATGTCCTCTTCTATATTTGTGTAGGTTTTGATGGATGGTTGTACTGAAATGTGCATAAGGAATGATCACTAATAATCATTTTGCTTATCATTTGAAAAGGTCAGGATCAGAGAAGAAGTACACTACAGAGGCTGGAGGAAACAGAGGAAGAGCTATTATTTTACAATTTTAACCAGCTTTCATTATGTATTTTTCTTACACACCAAATATATCCCCCTCCCACCACACACAGTAAACTGTTTCTGAACAGCACACCCTGAATACTAAAACAAATCCTGAAATTAAAAGCTTATGATAAAACATATTTAACATTCCTAGCATTCATAAAAAGAAAAAAAAATTCCATGATAAACTCCATGCTACTTGTTTCATAGAATGAAAAGATTATAGGAAGTTTAAAAACTACAAGGCGAGTAAGTCAGACTCTACGTGCTGATTTACCAAAATCAAGATGTATGCCTCACGTCTAGCAGGGGAAAATGCATCAGGACAGGAATGAACTTGTAGATATGTATCTGATTGTCAACATTAGTCTTGAAGGAATGTCACTCAACTTAACATTGGGAAAATTAAAGTTGGGAAACCATCTAGTAAGTAATCTATCCCTTGACCATGTTTTATTTACATGTTGGGGGGAGGTTCATTGGGATATATTGTCAAACATCTAGGCCAGATACAAACATTTCTGTGGACTGAGTGACAATTCTCCACTGTCTTTGTATCCTACTCCAAGATGTTTATTAAGCTGAGTAGACATGATCTGCCCTTGATAAAACCAAACTGTTGCTGAACAATCAATTGAGATTCCTTATATCATAACTTAAGTGGTCAAATAGGATATGCTCTACAGTCTTCCAATTTAGGATAGTTTTCTTACCTATTTATTAGTTTTACAGTTAAATTGTATGGACAGCTAAAATAGGTTGTTTTACGTTTTACAGAATATAGCCAAGAGATGTTCCATGGTGATCTTAAGGGCTGAGATGGATTCGGTAATTTATGGAATTTCAATGACTATTTCTATGGTCAAGTTAGCACTTAAAATATCTGCTAATATGTTAGCTTTGTGTTTATGGCCAGAGTGGGTAGTGACACTTTTGATTAGTTCTGCAAATTGCAAGGCATTACTTCTCATTTTCTTTAATGTAACTCGAGTGATTTGTAGTTATCTTCAGATTCCACATCAGTTTCATTTCCTGTCTATCTGTTTCTCGTAATCACTACTAGCTCCTTGTTGATCATTTTCATTAAGAATTTAATGTAGATGGATTTTTAAGTGACTTTAAACCTTTTTTCTTTTGTTATAAAGTTTATTCATAATGATGGGCAACTAAGTGGATTATTGAAATATTCCAATATACTTGGTACTAATGAGTACTGATGCATCCGTATACTTTTTATGTGGGAGTAGAGCTTAGATGAGATAGCAGCAGCTGAAGCTGCATGCAGGTTAGTGAAGTTGCGAAGCAAACAAGACATCTTATCATACAATTTAAGCACTCTTGGTATGTTTAACATCCTTGAATGCTAAACTTATTACTGTGGGGTAAGTGTCTTAAAAGGAGAAGGCTACTCATTTGTAGTTTTACTTAATTAGCATTGGAGATTTTAAATGTTTGTTACACTTGGTGTAAATGTTGATAAGGACCTGGTCTAGAATATTACAGCCCCCAGTGGGCTGGCTAACCATTTTGTTCTAAGGATTATTCATTTATTAATATGTAGTAATCTTGAAGTGTGCTTGGGTTTGAGGTGTTAGATATGCTAGTTAACTGAAGGATAATTGAGATTACCCAATTATAAAACATATCTTTCAACATTGCTCAAGAATCCCAGACAAAAGCCAAAAATAATGAGATGACAAAGGATCAAAACCAGGGAGAGTTTTCATTTAGAAATTAGTAGGACAACAAATGTTTACATGCATTTTCTGTCTGTTCACTAACATTTTGGAATCTACCATTTGCGAATAGGGGACATGAAAGATTTCCTATATCAGCCTATAAAGTAAGAGTTATTCTTATTAAGGCTATGCTGGAGTTCAGTCAGCTCAGTTGATATTATCTCTGACAAATATGGAGGCACCTTCACAGTGTCACTCAGGTCTGAAAACAGGGTCTATATTGTAACAACAAATGATCAGATGATCGACCCCTAAATCCCGAAAACTCAAAACAGTGAACAACCAGAAGAGCTGTTCCCAAAAAAAAAAAAAAAAAAACACTAAACACTAAATAAAATGGGGGGCTTTGCCCCCCACATCTCCCCTACTTAAATATACCAACTTTGAGATCGCACTACAGTGGAGGAAATGGCATAACCTGGACGGCCGGCCCAGCGACTTCTTTCCCTGGGAAAAAAATTCACTGTTCCGGCCATTCGCTATATTGCCAGTTTAACACTTAGTGTTCGACCTAACGGCGTTCAATCATCTGATCATTCGCTGAACTAAAGCAGACCCTGAAAACATGCTAAGCACTGAACCTAGGGAAGGAGGGAGTGTTATGCTTGCTGTGAAACATTTGCTCCTAAAACCTAAATTCCCTAATTTCTCCCCTACCTTGAACTACTATCCTGTTTGTAAACCTAAACTCCCTTCCCACTCATTAAACCTAAATTCCTCACACAATCATTGCCTAAATTTAACCGTAACTCCCACTTTCCATCTCCTTACCAACAGCTGTCACACTCACCTTAATCAAAGCTATGTAGGTCTTTGAGTGGCAATCATCAACTCTACTGTCGTTCCACAAGACCAAAACATATATTTAACAGTGAACACAAGTGGCAGCCTGTGCACGCTACAACATGCTTGAGTCTGCCATTGCAAGACTATAGTCTGTGAGAAGTCAGGACCTGAACAGGTGTAGTAAACCAAGATATTACATCTCCCTACTTTACAGAAGTCTGCCTGTTCTAACTGTTTTGTAATGTTACAGAGAGAGACTTCATAGGTTCAGCTTAGTAACCCTTCTAATGTGTGTGTGTTTTTATTTATTTATTTTTTTGGATTTTTAAAGACCTGGGCAGTAAATTAATCTAATAAATATTCCATAGACATAAAGTCACATTACTGTTCTCGCCTAGCCAGTATTCTCCCTCAGGCAGCACCTCTTTTCTCAAGGTGGGCCATACTGGTCAATCCGTATAAGTCCATAGGTCTGTAATAAGCTAATAACCACTGGGGCCTTTTTAAGTCTAGCCAGGCATTGAAAATGTTTGACAAGTTCTGGTACCCTTAGTAAATCTAGACCGGGGCTTATCAGATGAAACTTTTACAAACAGAGGCCTGGGAGGTGAACCATTTACAGGCTGCCTGTGTCCATTAGACAGAAAATGTCAAGCCAGGGATTACTTTCCTTTTTCCCATCCACTTGTCCAATTTATACTTGAATTAGGTTAGTGAAGAACTCTGCTTCACATGGAGGGGAATCCTGTTCCAGAGAAGAGGTAGTCTTTGGGATATGTATCTGTGTCTTCAGCACATCCTGTCTGTATTGCAGACAAGGTTTAAGTCTTTAGAACAAGTAATTCTGGTGCTATTTGTTTTGCAAATGTGCAAGAGGTACATCAAGGTGGGAGTCTGACAATGTCTTGAATGCCAGTCATAGACCTCCCCTCAGAAACCTGTAGGAGACAGAATACAGGGAATTCTTTGAGTGTGCCTAATTGGCATCATTTAATTTGGTCATCCAAGGTCCTTGATATTGGCCTTGATTTCAGAGAAGTAGTTCACAAAAAGGAGTGATCACAGGACCGACTGCTGAGGGACTCCACTGGTGACTGCCCTCTTTGTAAATTACTGGGCCCTGTCTGTAAACCAGCTGGCTGTACACCAGGTGACATAGGGGTTTATACCTAACCTCTTGAGTTTGTCAACAATGCTGGAGAGGATTACTGTGTCAAATGCCTTGGCCAAGTTATAGTAGCCAGTGTCAACCATTTTACCCTCATCCACTGCTTTAGTAACCTTCTCACCAGGTTCAGTAGGCATAACCTGTCCTTAACAAAACCAAACTGGGTTGGGCCCAGTGTCTGGAGGATTCCTATGTCATTATTGATCATTTCCATGGTAATTCTTTCCAAGGTTTTGCATGTGAGACTAGTGGGACCTATGGCGGCTGTAGTTTCCAAGTCTGGAGATGGCCCACCTTTGTGCAAAGTGATGACGATTGCTATTCTCCATTCATGAGTCACAAAGCCTACCTGTTTGGAAGCTACAATCAAATAATAATGATATTACATAATAATAATAATGAGAGAAGAAGAGGAGCCCACCCTAGAAGAAGTAAGAACAGCACTAAGGAAGATGAAGTCAGGGAAAGAAGCAGGCTCAGATGAGGTCACAGCAGAAATTATAAAGATGCTGGGTGAGATAGGGGAGAAATGGCTCCTGAGGGTGCTAATAGCAGTGTGGAGAGAAAGGCATACTCGTGCCAGTGTACAAGAGCAAAGGGGACATCCACAGCTGTGGGCAGTACAGAGGCATCAAACTCTTATCACACTTCATGAAAGTTCTGGAGAGGGTGATTGATAAATTGATGCACATAGTAGTAGAATGTAAGATGGGAGATGAGCAGTTTGGATTCAAATCAGAATGCAGCAGAATTGACCCAATGTTTGCATTGAGACAGATACTGGAGAAGAAGCTAGAGATGAGGAGAGAGTCCAACTGGGCATTCCTAGGCTTGGAGAAAGCATATGACAAGGTCCCAAGAAAGCTGATCTGGGCAGTACTGCAATGGTTTGAGGTCCCAGAAACATTGGTAGAATTAGTGCAGGATATGTACAAGAAACCAATGTCTCAAGTATGAACAGTGTTCGGCCTCACAGAGAGGTTTCCATTGGGAGTGGGTATACATCAGGGTTCAGCTCTGAGCCCACTGCTGTTCATACTGGTGATGGACTACATTAGCAAACAGGTTGGAGGGGAGAGATCAACAAAGCTGCTGTATGCAGACGATGTGGCAGTACAGGCAGACTCTGAGCTAGAACTTCAGCAAAGGAGAGGAGAATGGAATGAAGGCACATGAGATGGTGGTAATGGCAGCAAACTGGGGAAATCAGAAGAAGCTGATAATAGAGATAGAAAGGAAGATAATGGACAGGTAAACAGCTTCAAGTATCTGGGAGGGGTAGCTGAGGAGAACGGTGGTCTGAATGAAGAGGTCAAACTAGAATCAGAGGGACTGCAGCCAGCTGGCATAGAATATCAGGTGTAGTCTATGACAGAAGAATGCCAAAGAAGCTGAAAAGTAAGGTATACAAGAGATTGGTGCAACCAATATTAATGTATGGTACAGAAACCTAGGCAGTAAAGGCAGAACAGTTGAAGAAGCTAGAGGTGATGGAAATGAAGTGCCAGAGAAAGTGGTAGGATGCACACTGTGGGACAGATGAAGAAATGAGGACATAAGAGCAGAAGCCAAAGTATCTCCGATTGCAGAAAAGATCAAGGAGAACAGATTCTGGTGGTTTGGGCAGATATGTGGAAAAGCAGAAGACAATCTGGTGAGGAAGATTTGGAACAGACAGGAAGAAGGTAAGAGGAAGCAAGGACGTCCAGCAAAGAGGTGGATGGATTATGTGAAAGAAGATCTGTGACAGTCAGGCATGAGTGTTGAAGAAGGCAGGAGTGTGGCACTGAATCGAGAAAGCTGGTGACAGTTAACACAATACCCCAACCCCATCTAGAAAAATGGGAAAAAGGGGGCTGATGATGATGAATTAAATAATGATTCTAGAGGGCCTGCTAGGGCATCTTTCATGCTATTTAAAAGGCAGCCTGGGAAATTGTTGGGGGCCCATCAATGCAGTTTTCTTGGCCTTAGAGAGAACACCGAGGACCTGTCCCTAGAGACAGTTGGGCAAGTTATATTTGATGGTATTTCCTGAAAGAAGACATGCGGGAGAGAGGGGTGGTAAAGGTAGAGCTGAATTTATCTGGCAGTAGGTTTGCTATATAATCTGGCTCAGTATAAGTGGTGCCATTAACAATGAACTCTGCACACAGTTATGTATTGCCTTTGAGGCTGTGGACATAGCTAAAGAACACATTGTAATTGTCCTTGGCCTGGGAGGCCAAATATACATCAGATATGACTATTTGTCCTCCAAGTTTTATGAGAGAACGTTTAGCCTGCTAGGTGCTACACCTCTTAATTTTTCAGTGAATTTCTTCCATCTGTTAAACAGCCTGTTGACGCTGTGATTCCTTCAGGGAGGCTTGTTTCTTGAGTTAGTTCTATACTTATACCTGGTTGGTATAGCTGCCCCTATGCAGATACAGTTTAATTACTTTTATATAAATGTACATTTGTCTATGTCACAAGTGATAATTCAATAAAAGTGTTTAAAAAAAAAACAAACATGTCTGTACAGGGTTTCTGCAAACAGTTCCATGTAGGGAGCAGTATTCTCAGGGTTTTTTTTTTTTTTTGGGGGGGGGGGTGGAAATTTTGCTAGGTTATCACTTAACAGTATGAAGTTAGTCTTATAATAGTTTCTGACATTCCAGAGTTAGTTGATGTTCTGGGTTTTATTTTCACTTCAGAGGAGACTGCTCTGTGCTCTGTCCTTACGAGAAAGGACATTACACTAGGGTGTGTGCAGTGCTCTCCCATATTAGTCAGGACGAGATCCAGTATGTTTGTGCCCCTGGTTGAAATATTCAAAATCTGGTCCAGGGAGTTGTATTTACAAAATCCAGGAATCTCTGTGTCTACATGCTTGGTGGTATATACGATTCCCAGTTAACAGAGGGAGGGTAATTAAAGTCACCCATGAATATGGTATTGGGTTGGATAGTGAGCGTTTCCAGTAAGCTTAAATATATGTTATGGATTTCCTGGGTCATTGAGGGGGACCTAGAGGTTGCAAGGAATTGGAATGGGACTTTGCCTATGGTGCTTTAAACATGCTGAAGCTCAAGTGCATGATACATAGCTTGACCAGTCTTGACATATATTTATTTTTGATGTAAATAAAGACATCTCCACCTTTACTCCCTGCCTGTACAGTAACTGGTCTAAATGTGTGGAAGGCATTACAGTCTTGCACTGCCAGGATGTACTCCATGGCTTCAAATCATGTCTCAGTGGCAGCACAAACATTAGTGTTCTCTACAGTGAGGAGAGTTTGCAGGGAGGTGTGTCTTTTGTTTGGACTCCTAGCATTGAACAGTAATACCATTAATCTTTCTTGTTGTTGATTTGCTATTTTGAAAATATTTTCAGTTTGGCTTTGTCTAAATAAAGGCACTATGGGGGAGGATAATGCTTTAGTTAATATTGAAAATTTTTTTTAGAGTGGAGAGGTGCAGACCATTCTTGGAAATGCAGTATGGTCTGCTGACCATCTCCTTTCATGCTGGCAAATACTGCACCCCCACAGAATGATACGAGAAGCTATGCCAATTATTAAAGCCGGTCATCTTCTGTTTGTATTGTGTCATCATCATTGGAGAAGGTAGAATGTTGCTCAATGCTAGACTCACACCAGCCTGGGACACATTTTGAGAGCTCCATGATGTCTCTCTATAGTCTAGAGAGGTATGCCATAGGTCACTTATTCCACATGGACTATGACCGAGTCATACTGATACTTGTGGTCCAATGACCTGAGGGTGTGTGCAGTATGGAGGATTCAGCAACCTGGTAAACAACTCACCATGACTTCCTACTTACTCATACTGGTGAGAGAGACATTAGTGCATTTCACAATGGAGTATCCAATGATCAGAATGTTGGGATGTGGGGTGGCTTGCCTTATGGGCTGAGAAGCAGTCTCCACGAGATGTGGCTGTATGCGTTGTTTTGAAAGTTTGTGATTGGGGCTGTTGAGGGCATTTGTTATGTCTGCTTTATCTAGGAGGTCTTTGGGGTTTAGGAAAGTTGGATTTAAGTGACTCACTATAGGTTGGTCTGTATGTCTGCTTTGCACTGTGTGTGATGGGTGCAGCATGTGGACTACTGATAACTCGAAAGGCATTAGGAGCACTTTTCTGTGAGACCTTTGCCTCCAGTGACATTGTGTAAATACATCTTTCACATACTTTATCAGTTTCTTTTAGAATTAGTTGTTGTCTGTAAATATGAGCCATTTTCTGCATTGCCTCAAGATGCCCATATACACTAAGCAGGTAACAGATATAGCGGGAAAGTTCATATTCCTGGCAAGATGCCCTTTTATAATGATTAAGATGGCTATAGTGAGAATACAATGTAAAGTCAGACATATCTAGTATGCAACTCTGGGAGCAGTACTTGTTAGAAAAATGTTAAGTCAAGGTGCCTGCATCTATACAGAGCCCTGCCAAACATTTGAAGAGATACTACTACAGCAGACCCTGCTGATTGATGGACAAAGATATTCTGAAGTTATGTTAGACAGTAGCTAATCAAGCAGCAATTACCAAAAAGAAAGAAATAAATAGCTTTATCAAGAATGATGAATAGTACAGAATTCCCCTAATTACATATACCTGGCTACTACTGGTGCTGGTCTCAGCACAGCTTCATGCTGCTGGGCTACAAGGATCCTTTGCTTCTTCTCTTATCAGAAGCAAAACAGTAGCACCAATCCCAAGATGAGAAGCAGGCCACAGGATCTTTGATGATCAACAGTCTTGTCCCATATGATGCAGGGATCTGTAGGTTTGTTGTAGTCTTTTCCTGGCAGATGCCTCAAATAGCAACCAGTCCAATCAGGAAGGTCTCCCCTGGCACTCACTGTGCAATCAGAGACAACCAGAAATCAGTGCTGTTTCTTTTCTCATCATGTGCAAAACAGAAGCATGAATTCCAAGCTGGCCCCTATGAAGCAATTATTAGGCTTTCTGGTGAACAGCAAAATCCAGGAAATAATATCCCTACTCACCTTTTGTTACCAGAAGCAAAACAGAAGCACTAATCCCATGATGACTCATAAGAAGCAGAAGTGGGCTCTCCAAATACAGGTGGCCTAGGACCAGATGTTGCAGATTTTAAAGGTATGATTGAAAAAAATGGGTTAATATCCTAAGATAATCAGATATGAAAAAGGGAGTAACTCATGCTTTAGCAATCTAAGGGTAGAGCCACTCATTTTAAAAGAGTAAGACAGACTGGATGGAAGTGGGCCTTGGCTCTATGGAATAAAGTGGGATTATAAAGTGGAATAACTGAAGTGGGGGTGACTTCACAAAATGATAACTTTGCGCTTAGTGACAATAGACAGTGAAAGAGGAGAGGGAATGAGTAATGTGGTCAAATTAACATAAGCGGCAAGCAACTACAGACACTGTGAGTAATCTATCTGTCACTCACAACAGACACAGCTCTGATTTCTTTCCTAGTTTAAATATACAATAGAAAGCAGAATGCAAGTAAAGCACAGTGTAATGGAAATATACCATGTTATACAAAATAAAAAAACAGTGAAATAATACACATTACAAGAAATCAATATAAAGAAAAACAAACTGACCTTTCCCTCACAGCAGTACATGGCAGAGTCTGAGTGAGTTTTTCCAGTGAAGGCTGAGTAAATGTGTGATTACCCATTAGTAATCTCCCTTATGTTTACAGGAATATAATGAGTTGTACTGCTTAACATTTAGAAGAAATTTATTCCAGAGGTTTGAGAGATGCCTGGCCTGGGTTATAAACCTATCCTTCAATCATCTTTCTTTTTCTGTTGATGATGATTTAAGCCCCTGGTTCTAGTACTGTTGGTGATATTGGACTTGTGGAAAAACAGTTGCTCCAGGACAAGTGGGTGTCAAATGGTGCAGTAAGCAAATAGAGCTTTCCCATCAAAAGTCTGTAAGACATTGAGTGAAGTGATAGAGCTTCCAACCTCTCTATGGGAATTCAAGATCTTTAGACCTGTTTTTTTCCCTTAGGAACCTTTGGAGTCTTTTTAATTCGTTGATATATTTAATGAGATGCATCCCATACGGAGCATTGTACTCGATAATTGGCCTGATCAATGCCGAGTATATTGAAGCAAGGGCTTGATGATATTCCTTTGGCAATTATCTGGGCTAAATAAAAGGATTTTCTGACATCTTCATTACATGATGGTCAAAAGAAAATAAGCTATCAACCCAAGTATCTACGTCTTTAACTACATTTTTGTTTTGTACAGGAGTGTTGCACAAACAGTATGATGAGAAGTGTAGTAGTAGACCTATAACTGATGATGCTACACTTTGTAACATTTAGTTTGATCCCATTTTTTTTTAGTTCACCAAGAAACTGCTAGGGCAACTTAATTTTATTTATTTTTATTTAACATTTGTTAACCAGGAAATTCTGACTTGGAATGAAGCCAATTGTCAGCAGAAGCCTGAGGAGAAACTCTCCAGATGTATGTCCTTGTAATGTGGGAGGAAACTGGAGCATGTGGAGGAACCCCACATGAATGCAGGGAGGACATGCAGACTCCACACAGAAGGCACACCAGCCAAGAATCAAACTAGGATACCTCTTGCTTGTGAGGTGGCAACGCTACTGCTGCACTATCCACTGTGCTTAATTCTGAAGGATTTGGGTACCATTGGGTGACTTAACCAATTTGCAGTTGTCAGCCTGTGGTCTTTTATCTTTATGTGGAGATATGCAAAGTAAATACCAAAAAGGAGAGCACTGAGTCCTAAGCGACACTGATGGTCACTTTCATATTTCAGATGAGGCACCTGCATCTCACACTGTGTGGATTCCATCTTTTAGCCAGTTTGCAATCCATCTTATCACATATGGCTCCATTTTTAAAACATTTAGCTTTTGTATGATGCCAGCATGGAGAATGGTGTCAGATGGCTTAGCCAGGTCAAGATACACCACATGGACTACATAGTTGCCATTTACAGCCCCCTAACTTTTAAATGAAATTTACAAGATTGAATAGAGAGGCTCCAACCTTCACAAAATGAAACTGTTGGGGGAGGGGCACATCTAACAAGATTCATTATGAGACTTGTAAAGTCAATAGGTATGTAATTACCCAGGTCGGTTGCAGAGACATCTTTATGGAGGGACAACACTACTGCAGTGCACCACTCATCAGAAAAAAAAAAACTAGTAGGTAAACTTGAGGAATGTGTATGCCAGGGTATGTTTAACACAATTAATTAAACCAAACTTGTATAAACCAAACTTGTATGCCCATCTTTTTTATCTTAAACAACTATGTATATTATCAGGTCCCTTGACCAAAGCATTACTGGTCTTGGATAACACTTTCAGTAAATAATCTGGATATATTCTTGTAACAGATTGCAAGTGAATACTGTAAAACCTTAATGGAATATTAAAGTCATATATTTTCTTATTTAGTTACATATTTACATTCTGGCCTTCCAATGTAATGCTAAAATCCAAAAATGCAATGCAGTCACAACACTTTACTCCAAAAAACCACTGGAATGAACTAAAGCATACAAAAATTGCTCTAATACACCAGCATTATTCCCTAGTTAAAAAGGGAACTGCAAACAACATTGTTATATCTAGAGGCACAGCAATGCATCCCACATTACTGCTCCTAAGTAAGTATTCTATAAAATCCCTTCTGAAAAAAGCAGCAGACTTTCAGTGGATCAGCGTGGCATTTCGTATACAAAGAACTAGAAATGTGAAATGAACCTAAAGCCTTCTCTTACAATGTCAAAGTGTATAATTACTTCATATATAAACAACCACTAACCAAGTCTTACTAGTGCCTCACATATTCATATGATTCAATTCCTATAGAGAATGTTGTGCATCACTAATGTATGCCTCTGTCTTAGGCATGAACTCTGCATGCCGACTTGCAGTATAAACCAATACATGACAAGATAGGTCTGTATTTTTTTTTTTTATTTTATTTTAATTCATGTTTTGCTGATAAGGTTAGTCTCATTAGACTGATGGTGTATTGTCAGGGGAGACCTAAAGTGGCATTTATTCTGAAGAGGGGAATTTTGGTCAGAGCAGTATGAAATTCCTCTACTCTTTTTGATAAGTGCCATGGGATCTTTTCCGTCCACATGAAATACTATCAGCTCAGACAGAGGGGACCCCACTTTCACATCTGATCCAAAGAACAGATCACACTTATGTCACACTACTGTGCCAGGACTGATAAATGGATCCAAGCACAGTGAATGGAACTCACATTCTTCTAATCCTCCCATAGCACAGCTAGTGTGAAATTTGTTGAATGACTAATACTAACTTATTTTTATGTTACTGTAACACAGGCAGTGCAACATTTTAGCTGTTCCACTTTTGAGATATTTTGTAAAGATTCCTTGATAATGCAGTTCATTCATTGTACCATTGCTTGAGTACCTGTTTTATCTTTAATAAGGAACTGAAGGTTATTCCAGGTTTCAAAGAATGCATACCACAGAACCTATTCTTGGTTTCAGTAACAACTCATAAAACACCTTTCCAACCTCTTTGTCAGCTGCAAGTATAACTGTAAATCATTTTTATGTTGAGCAACATCAGAGCTTTTACACTATCTCTGCTCTCCTTCACCAGCAAGCTATTCAACCATTCCTTGTATGGTATCAGCAGCATATCTGAGGCCATTAACATCTCTTCCAGTAATTTTGATTGCAGCATTTGATTTATCTAACTCTTTTCTGTATGCATAACTTCAGCAAATATAAAACAATTTAGTCGTGTGACAATATACAGCCTCGTCCTACCCTTTCCCAGTCTTGAACCTGTCAGAGATTCCATTTTGGGTTCTACCTGTTGCTGTTTGTTTGGTGAACCGATATCCTTATTTCTGTAATAACTTCCCTCACTTAAGGTCTGTATAGTCAAAGGCTTTAGAGTCATCAATAAAGCTAAAATGTATATTCTTCGGGCACTCCTCTGTTTTCTGCATTGTCCAGGGACTGTTGGCAATACCTCCCAATCTCTCAAGAAATCTGAACAAAGCAGAAAATAAAAGGAGAGAACGGCTCAAAAACAAGGACAAGTATAAGTATTACTCATAAAAATGTAGAAAGTTGCTAGAATAACATGATTTGTGTTAGCATAAATTTTCTAAAGGATATAAAGTCTAAAACTGAAAAGTGCGTCATTATTTAGTGACTTAATTCCTCAGTGATTTACCAGAAAACCACAACTTTTATGAGGGACAGAAATATGAACATTCTGCAAAAATCTGGACAGTTGAGAGGTAAGCTCTGACTCTTCTAAAACCTGATTGTAAATCTGTCAATTCTTGGTCCATATATTGTTGGAGTCTAGCTTGCAGGATCCTCTCCATTTCCTGGCTAGCAGATGAAACAAGTGCAATTGCTTGATAATTAGAACACTCGTCAACATTTCTTTTGTTTGTGACTGAAATATAAATTACTATTTTCCAATGTAATGGCCACTTTTCTGTATTCCAAATTTGCCGGCAAATTCCAAACAGCACTTTGACAGCATTATTTTGCAGAATTCCATCACTTTCTGCATTCTTGTTATTAGCGAGGCTTTCTAGGGCATATTTAACTTCTCTGTCCTGGATATCAAGCTCTAGACAAGAGAACATACATCAATAAATATGTCAGTATCAGTGATGTTATGATCCTTTTTACTGATCTTAATGTTTTGTTTGTCAGATGTTTGAGTGGTAATTTGTTAAGTGAAAATTAATTAATGAAGGTAAGTGATGTCAAATGGTAGTATGTTCTCTTTGTAGTGTGTGTGCTAGAATGGTTTGTGGTGATCTGGTCAAATGTGGGTTGGTTGGAGGGAATATTTTATTCATTTTTACTTTTTTTATTTTATTTATTTGCTATCCAGGATAGTCCAACTTGGCTTGAGAGCCCCTTTTCAGTGAAGGGCTGGGAAGAAAAGCTGCACATAATAGTAATACCATTAACATGACAGTCATAATGTACAGTAGCAGCATATATTACTAATATATTTACATTAGGTAGTCATTTGTGGCAAACTTTAAACAAATATTTTTGCACACAACTTTTAAGAGTTACAATATAGATTTCAGGAGTTAAGAAGTAATATGGAGGAAGTGGAAGTTTGACAACATATATACGGAGATATAGGTTTTATATGAGAAGATTAGATCCTGTAATAAACAGCTTGCTTGGCACTCAAACATTAAGTAAGATCTCACTGATATAGCTTGAGAGAGCACACATGGATTATTCTAGCTAGAATTCAGCAACTGGGGTAACTTAACTTAGGTAGCAGCAATTGCAATAGTGTGATGATAAAATTATACTAGCAATTGTAATGTTGTTAGTTTTGGAAGGAAGAAGTTGCACTTTTTTTTTTTTCAAATATATTCTTATTGAATTTTTCAAACTTTTCAAACATGCAAAGGAAAAACTGTAAGTCATTGCGGGAAGCAATAAAGTATAGGTATATATGTAACAGTTAGTGCAAAAACGATGCATTTAAAACACATCAGTTATCATACAGGGAAGCTTACATCTTAGAGACCAATATAAGCAGTAAAGACCCCCAATAACCTATCACAGTCAATGTCTAGGGATACAAATGGAAAGTGGCTTGGAAGGAAGAATATATGACTGTCTTAAGAAGAAAGAAAAGCGGTAAGGAGAGTATAACCATGCAAAACAACTATTTACACCATGTACTTCTATTTATACCATATTTACAACATATTTACACCATGGATGCCAGAGTGTAACAAAATGATATAACAAAATATTTTGTAAAATCAAAAGTTACCATGTGATGGTAACAATGTCTAATGGTTATAGGGCCAGAAATGATACTGATGGAGGTTTTCCTGGAATGTATTGTTAGAGACCCACATTTTGAAAGATTATTTAGTTTGGATTAGTTCAAAACGTCTACACCAGTAATTCTGAAAATATTCTTTTTTTTTTGTTATTATTGCATAACTTATGTGCAGATATATATTTGATTGCCATTGATGTAAAGTTTTCCCAAGCTATTGTTGAGGGATTGACCCAGTTCTTGGCTATAAAATATTTGAGAAGGGCACAGGCTGTAACACAGATGTGGCAATGGATACCCTTAAGAGATTTAGGAATAATATTTAAAATCATAGTTTGCCAAGATAATGTGTTTTTTTTCGTATCCCATTTTTTGCAACTGAGTTCTGAGAGAACACCAAAGTTTGTAAATATTGTTACAGCTCCAAAAGATGTGAAGTATATCTACATGTGGGAGGGAACAGAATGGACAGGTTAGGTTTTTATTGTATCTGAATTTCAGTAAGACTGTTGGGGTATAGTAGGAATTGTTGTTTATCATAAGCTGAGTGTAAATTAGGTTTTTGAAGGGGGTTAAATTCAGGGTATCATTGATTGCTTTGCACTTAGACTCCATAGAAATTTCTTCTTGTATACCGTCCCAATATTTGGAAAATATAAGTGAATGATTATACTTAATGCTTGACACAAGTTTATAGGTGCTCAAAATCATTTTGCTCCATAGGGAGAGTGATTTAATGATAGATTGTGATACTGTAATATCTTGCTCCTTCACTCTATAGTAAGATAATTTTTGTTTATAAGTGAGCTAATTTGCCTTAAGATAGGATCATATTTGTTAGGAGCACCAAATAAAGCTTTGACCTCGGCAACATTTTTAGAGTTATAGAAGTGCCAAACTATGACTTTCTTAACAATAAAGAAGTTTGTTAGATCGATCATTTTATTATTGATTTTTAAGTTAGGGTTTAGGTGAATAGGTTGGAGAATGGGAATAGTATTGTGCAAATTTAAGGAGGTCATCAGAGTTTGAAAGATGCAAATTTTGTTCTTTAGTATAGGCAAAATCTTGAACTTGTAGTCACCATCAGGTGCAAGAAAAGGGACAGCATATGGATTGAATTTTAATGAATATATATAGTTGCACCAGATTTTGATCCAGGTTGGGTACCAAGTTTCAGCAGAGAGGTCATAGCAGGCTATTTGAATTAGACGGCTAACATTAATGATGTTGTAATATAAATTAAAATCTGGGAGACTTAAACCGCCTTTGTTCTTTGGAGTAATTAGATTCCTGTATGATATTTTGGTTGATTTAGGGAACCATAACAACTTTGAGATTGTGGTTTCCATTTTTCTGAAAAAAAATTTGGAACGTTTAAGAAGATGGAGTTGAGATGAAAAAGGATTCTAGGCAAAATATTCATTTTAATAATAGCAGATTTTGATAGCAAAGAAAGACTGATGTTTTTTCATCTAGTTAGATCGTTATTTATCTGATCCCAGACTCTATATAGGTTTGCTTTTATTAGTTCTTGGTGAGGGTGTGTGAAATGTATTCCTAGGTATTTAAGTGTATATTTGAGAGGAATGTCAGACAGGGGGAAGTAATATTCTAAATGGTTTGCAGGGTTTAATGGAAAAATAGATGATTTAGCAGGGTTTAATTTATAATTAGCAGCCTCAGCAAAAAGATTAATAGAATTTCTAATTTTATGAAGATCGGTGTTGGGAAGCTCAAAATAGATGTTTAGGTCATCTGCAAATGCAGAATAATTTATATCAATGTTGAAGACGTTTGGGATATGGTGATAAGTCTTTTGTTTAACCCAGAGAAGGAAAGGTTCCAGATATAAATTAAAAAGATAAGGTGAGAGTGGGAAACCCTGCCTAGTGCCATTGGTAATTTTAATAGGGCATGATAAAGTTTTATTTATATACAGGGAAGTAGAGGCACTGTTATAAAGCATCTTAATAGTGTTGATAATCAGATCAGGAAAGTTAAAGAATTTCATGGTTAGGTAAAGGAAGTTTAAATCAACGTTATCAAAGACTTTGGTAGCATCTAGGGTGAATGCATAAAGCGGGTGGTTATCACTTTTTAGAAACAACATTAATGTGTTTAAGGTAAGAGTATTGTCACACAGCTGCTTCTGTTTCATAAATCTCAACTGTTCAGGAGAAATGACTGTAGCTATAACTTTCTGAATTCTATTAGCAAAAATGGTAGATAAGAATTTGATGTCAACGTTAATAAGGGCGATGGGCTTATAGCAGAGAGGGTTGGACTTGTCAGAGTTTGGTTTTGGGATGAATATTGTTTTCGAATTGTTCATATACTTATCAGTAATCCCTTTTGAGATTATATAATTATACATAGCAAGGAGAGTTTTAGAAAGGTGACGACTAAAAGTTTTATAAAAATCTCCTTTAAAGTCATCAGGACCTGGCACCTTATTTGGTTTAAGCTTTTTAATAGCTAGCATTATTTCATTCAGTGTTATGGGGCTGTTTAGAAGGGTGTTTTGTGTGAAGAATAATTTTGGAACAGATAGCTCATTTAGGAATTTTTTGTGCATTTCATTTTGGGTCTGGTTTTGGGGATTATAGATTTCAGTGAAGATATTTACAAAAGAGTTAACAATATCTTCATTACTATACAAGTTTTTCCCTTTGTATTTTATTTCATTAATATAGTTTGGTCCCTCTTTGATGTTTATGAGTCCAGCTAGTGTTCTGGAGGGGGTTCTGGGCCCATTCCGAATATCTGTGAAGGAGTTTGAGTTCTACCAAGGATTGATTTTGTAAGTGAAATGAGTAATTTTTTTTTGTATCACATGTAATTTCTTTCCCAGTTCAGGAGAAAAATCCTTTTGTAGTTGTGCATCAGTCATCTTTTGCTCATTGTTGAGGTTATTGATGTACAATTTCTCTTTTTTTTTTATAATAAGATGATTTTTGTATGAGTATTCCTCTGATGACCGCTTTGGCCGTAGCCCATTGGATATCTAAAGGGATGGTGGATAAACAAGATTCTGCATCAAATTGTTTCAGATAATCATTAATTTCCTGCAGAACATCTTCTTTTTTAAGAATGTTACTGTTTAGTGACCAAGTGGGACTACTACCATTGCGATTCAGGTGGTGAGTGGGATTAATACAAAGTGAGACATTCGAGTGGTCAGATATACATCTAGCCTCAAGGACAAAGTTTGTAATTTTGTTTGAAAAGATATCAGAGACCAAAAAATAATCAATTCTGGACCAGACTTTATGCGAAGCCAAATAAAACGTGAACTTATTTAGCTCTATGTCATGGTCAAATATTAAAAAAGGGTCAACTTAGTTGAAGCTATTTATCAAATCCTGAATAGATGCAGTTACTTGCGAGGGCTGTTTCCTGTTTTTATTTGAACTATCATTCAAGGGGTCCATGAGTACATTCCAGTCACCACCAATAATGAAAAGATGATTAGGAAATTGAAGTAGTAGATTATGTATTTCATAGAAGAATAAGTGCTGGTTTGTACAAGGGCTATATAGGTTTAAGAAAAGTAAAGGGGATTTTACCTGAGGGTATGAGCAGGAAAATAAACACCATCTACCATTCGGGTCAAATTTAGTATTTAGCACTTCACCAGGAAAGGATTTTTTATTACTATTACAGTGCCTTTTGATGCAAGACTATTCCCTGCTGATATCACAAGTTTAATCCAATTTCTTTTTTTATTATTATCCCATTGAACATTTGTCATATGGGTCTCCTGTAAAAAGACGATGTTGGATTTATCCTGAAAAATCAGGTGCATAACTAGTTTCTTTTTACTGATTTCTTGAAGCACATTTACATTCCAGGAATTCACACTAATCATCATAATTAGATTCAAAACGTAGATATATGCTAAGATAAACTAAGAAAAAAGCCCTACCAGGGATGATGCAATTAATAAACACATTTTTTATATATGACAAAGTGTAATGTGGTAGTAAATCGTATTCTGGCATCCATGCTCCTTACCATAAACCCCGTGCCTAACCACCTGTCTCCCTGAGTCATTTTTGATAAAGTTTTAGATAGATACAAGTGATCTGTTTTTAAATATTTTCCCTTATGAAGAATAATACAAGAACAGAGCAGGGAGACATATAAACTAACATCAATAGTCCAAGCGCCAACAAACATTGGACAGCTACACCATCATGCCACTCCCAAAAATGTTAAGGAATACTGAAAAACATATGTACATAGAATGGACAGTTAAAGGCAAAGTGACGTTTGAGTTAGGAGTTAAAGGAGATAAAACAATACCACCATAAGAGCATAATACATACAGCATTTTTTTTAATTATTGACCTCGAAAATTTCCATGAAAATAGGCAAGTGAGGTTAGAATAATATAGACAATAAAAGTTACTAAGCAATTGAAACCAACACAATTTATAACCAGAGCTATTAATAACCATTACAGCAGATAGTAACGCAGGTTCTATTTATAACTGGCATACCAGTAAGTACCATCATAACCTAATACTATGTTTTGGTCTCCTGTCTGGAGAAGGGACAGTCAACTTAGATAAGCCCTAACTGAGCATACTGCTCTAAAGGGAGGTTAATGAAGGGGGTAATTATAAGAAGAAAAAATTACAGGTTAAATATATATGTCAACAAACAGAATAGCTCTGAGTAATGTAAATACATTTTTTACCTATCTAGATATCTAGATGGGTTTACTAAATATGCATTACACACAGAATTACATAATACGATTAAAGAAGGAAAGACAGAAACAAGAGCATTAATTGACAACCTAAGCAGATGATTGGATTTTCACTAAATACAGTTCACAATAAACTACATAACTCACATATCATCACTAACCAATAAAAAACACAGTTTAGCCAGCCTTTTTAGCAAGAAGCAAGTTTTAGCAAGCCGGCTAATTAAACCAAGCACAAGCATACAGCATATCAAGCTCACTAGCTCCGTAGATCCACCTTCATTGAGAGAAAGAAAAAGCCATCCATATCCTGCACTTTCAGAATAGAATTAAAACATCATAATTCATGAATCGTGATTGAATCATGGTGAAAGTAGTCAAAATGCTAATTTGTGTTACCATGCAACAACAGATAAATTTCAAACTTGAAAACATATTTTCAGTAACGGTAGTACAGCTGTGAAGCAGCCTAATGGATTACTAAACAGGCAATTGTCTTTAGCTGTCTTTAAATAACTTTTGACAATTGCATAGGCTTTTTATTTTACTCACAGAGTCTGAGTTTGTATCACAAACACTTTCACAATGAGCACTTACACACACACCTAAATAATAAATAGAAAACTAAATGTGAATACATAAAATATTGTTTTTTGAAAAACTGAAAGGCACAGAAAAGCATGTCTGAAGTATGGCATTGTAGTTTTGCAACATGACCAGCAGATGGCAGCTACTATACAGTTTGACATGAAAGACTTCTGACAAAGTGATGTATTTGTATTGCTAGAAAAAACCTATATTGTAATAAATTCATTACTTAAACATAAGATTAGGCTGTTGAATTACCCTGACCAGAGTCCTTTATAGTCCATTTAAATTACCCCCATCCTGAAGTGTCCAGAAAGTGTTGTTTTAGATCCATTTCTTCTTCCCTAAGCTCTAATTTATGATATTAGCATTCCTAGAAATGCACTGCTTCTTCTTCTTCTGTTGCGACCTCCGACCTAATGATGTAATCGCCTGATGTTCCTGTTGCATCCTGGGTAATGGAATGTTGAGATGGCCCTGGGAGCTTAGGGAACCCTTGTGGAGCTCTAAATAAGGCCTCAACAGGCCACAGGGAGCCTCATGCACTGATACAAATGGGCCAACATATTGCTGAAGAGCTAGAAAGGAAAATAAAAAAAAAAAAAAAGCCAGGACATCCAGATGATGGTAAAAATAAGCTGGGAAGATGACAGGGTAAGTTAGAATCAGTTAGCAGTGTTAGAAAGCCAGCAGAGATAGCTTTTTGTAGGTGTATTCATCTTGGTTATACTATTTGTTGGTCTTAACAGTAATTCATAACTTTTAAGCATATACTGTATTATCTTGATTATATTATTTTACTAGCTTTAACAGTATAAACGGAAAAAATGCTCAGCAGTCAGGACAGTCACAAAGCCTTAACGCGATTTTATTATAGACAAAAATTAAATAGCGTTTTCGCTACTGGAACAATGTAGCTTCTTCAGAGGCTAAAAACACAGTAAAAGGGCGCCAACTACAATTTATACTGTAGCCGGCCTCATTCAATTCAGCTGTAATACGTAAAAAACATCACTTCCTTAAAATCCAACCATTATTTCTTTAAAAACATTCAATGACAATATATATGTGTGTATATATGTAGTATGCCTACTACCCCTAAAACTAGTTGACAATAAGTACAATAAACAATACAATTAATATATGTAAATAAAATTATATATGTATATATGGTGTACATTGTAAAACTGCTTCACTTTAAATAAACAGTCAAAATGGCAACTCAAATTAGATGCCTTTAATTTGCCAGGCTTAAATGAGAGCTGCAACATAGCCCCTGTGTTAAAATACAGGTCTTTTTTACGTTGACTATCTATATGTGGTGGTTTAAACTGATGCCATTTTGACTGTTTATTTAAAGTGAAGCAGTTTTACAATGTACACCATAAATACATATATAATTTTATTCACATATATTAATTGTATCGCTTATTGTATTTATTGTCAACTAGTTTTAGGGGTAGTAGGCATACTACATATATACACACATATATATTGTCATTGAATGTTTTTAAAGAAATAATGGTTGGATTTTAAGGAAGTGATGTTTTTTACGTATTACAGCTGAATTGAATGAGGCCGGCTACAGTATAAATTGTAGTTACCTTTACTGTGTTTTTAGCCTCTGAAGAAGCTACATTGTTCCAGTAGCGAAAACGCTATTTAATTTTTGTCTATAATAAAATCGCGTTAAGGCTTTGTGACTGTCCTGACTGCTGAGCATTTTTTCCGTTTTTCCAAAGTTTGTTTTTACGTTTTGCAAGTTTGTGATAGCTTTAACAGTATAGCTAGTTAAGCAGGTAGTTCCTTGTAAGCTTGCATAAAAACTTTTTTTGCTTCATCTGCAGAGTGTATTAGGAACTTCTGATCCCCATAGCTGAAGGAGAGGATGGCTGGGTATTTCATGTGGAAGTGTAATTTTTTTTTTGATTAACAAAGCACAAAAAGGAGCTAGAGCTTGTCTTTGAGCCTTAATGGGCTGGGGTAAATCCTGTGCTATTGTAATCCTGTGACCTCTCCATGAAATGTTACTTTTCTTTTTTGCAGCCATGAGGAGTGTGGTAGCATGTGCAGCATTTAGTAGCCTTGCATAAATCTGCCTAGGAACACCCTCATCTTGTGATCTTTGTAATGCTCTATGAGCTCTTTCAATAATGATTTCTTTAGCTAAGATTTTATTTTCAGTAATGTGTTCAAAAATCTCAATTAGTGTGACTGCTAGTTGTACTTGGTTAAACATTTCTGGAATGCCACGTATTAGAATGTTGTTTCTCCTACTGCGTGCTTCTAAGTCTATTATTTTTTGCTGTAAGTCACTAATAATTTTGTCATTTGCATTTACCTTGGTTTGTAAATCTTGTATTTGCTTTGAATTCTCCTCAGTTTTCTTGTCAATAATATTAATTCTGGATGTAATTTGGTCTAGATTAGAACCAAATTAATTTAATTTGTCTGAGAATAATTTGAAATCTTCATGCAAGGGCAGTAATGCTGTTTTAAGGTCATCTAGTGAGAGAACAGACTCACCTTTAGATTTAGCAGCTCCTTTATTTGAATCCTGTGTTGATTTATTTATTCCCTACCTCTTAGCTGTTACATCGTTTTCAGGTGACATTAGAGAAGATAGTTTGGTTTTAGAAGTTATAGCATCCATGGATTCTTCTTGGTTAGCCATCACTGGGTGAATTAAAGTGTAGGTTTAGGCCACAAGGGAGTGATTTAAAGAATTCTCCTTTAACTTTTCTTGTTTAGAACTCAGAACTCAGTCCTTCAGAGAAAATGATGCCACCATGCGGTTGCAGCCTTCAGCCAGTCACTAGAGGTAAGCCCTTGCAGCAAAATGACAAAATTTAACTTTTTAGACCAAAATGTTGCTATAGGTCTTTTCCATGAAGTGTGGTTTAGAAGAAATACTCCTTTCCTGTTCAGTTCGGTGCCAGATGCAGGTTTTTTTTGAGCGGATAGATTTGGTTGATACAGGAGCAGCAGAAAGTGGGTGTTCAGTGCTTGGCAGCCATCTTGAACTCTCAAGAAGTTGCACTTAAGTAGATAGGTGTGTTTTGGATTTAATGCAGCAAATTTTGAATATACCAAAAATTTCAAGACTAGGGATGAGTGTGTGTTTGTGAATTAGGGTTTTATTAAGAATTAGAGAAGAGGAAAGCTTTAGTGTAGTGTGTGTGTTTGATGGTGTCTGTGATGGGTTGGAAGTTGGTGCTGGTACAGATAAATACCTAAAATTAAGGCAGCAAGTTGACATCTGGAAGGTGACATGATAAATAAGCAGAGAGAAGTGGTCAATGTGGGAAGCACAGAGCTGGAGTTATCAAGAAGTGCTTGCAAGCACCTACTGAAAAAGTATGACACATTTTCATATCCATATGGAGTATGAGACTATTGTGTTGGGGACGGCATATCCTGGAGTTGTTAGAAAAAAATGACTATAAAACAAGGTGGGTAATGTGAAGACATTCTGACATCCATACTGAATCAAAGACGTGCTACTATAGCATCCCTACTAGCGTCCATCTAAAAATATAAATGAAAATGAAGGTGACAGACAGCTTTTTATATCTCTCCAGTCCTGATGTACATAGGTCATAACAAAGATGGCCATTTTACAGAACAGCACTCAAAGCAACATTACTGACAGACAATGTGGCAGAAAGAAAAACAATTACTGCATAATGCAGTCATTCAGAGGCAAGGAATATGCATACAGAGTTAAACAAGAGTGAGAAAGATTCCAATAGAGAAGAGGTGGCTTCCAGACCTAAGAAATGAAAAGTAAAGGACTGTGAAAGTTTATACCATTTTTTTTTTTTTACCTTTTGCATTATCAGGTTTCTACTAATATTACCAAAAATGTGCATGAGTATTTTCCAGTGATAACAGGGCTGAGGCTCGAGCCTATACCAACCTAGGCCAGCATCCCATGCTAACAGTGATAGGGGTCTATGTGCCCATTCTGGCCAGTGTGTGCCTGCCATGAAGCTCAGCAGCATTGGGTCAATAAACTACTAGCTGTCCTGTATCCATTTGCCTAACTTGGATTACTTGGAACAGTTCTGTTGAGTGAAAGCTGGATACAAAACCAATCAATCTACCAAACATGAACAATGGATTATGACATTCAATGTAGGTTGACTGGGAGGATGGAGTTTGGAAGTGGATGTCATGATGGTACAAAGGAAGATGGCAATCCTCTGTATCCAGGACACAAGATGGAATGGCAGTGCAACAAACCTGCTTGGCTTGGGATACAGAGTCTACTGCTCTGAAGAAGGACAGAATAGAAATAATGTGGAAAATGTGGTGAGGGAGATGCTTCAAAAGACTGTGAGAGATGTTTTTAGAATTAATGACTGACTTATGGTCATCAGACTCCACTGTACAGATGGGGGGAGCATTCATAATTTTACGCTATGCCCCACAGAGGAAATGAGTGCATTTAAGCAGTAGTTACAGGACCTATTTGATAAACAAGGGCAACATGAATTGTTGCTGATAATGGGGGGTCTGGATGAACATATCAGAACACACAGAACAGGATATGAGGACCATCTAGAGTCCGCATGGGTGGGGCAACTGTAATAAAGAAGACATCATTCTAGATTTCTGTCTGGCAAATGGCTTGATTGGAGCCATCACATGGGTCAGTAAGAGAGAAAGTCATTAGTTCACATAAAAGAGTGGACAATATCCAACTCAGGAAGTCTTTCTTCTAATATGAAAAGGGCACCAGGGAAGTATTGGTGCCCACAAAGTCATCTCCAGTGAAGCTGTCGGCCGACAGCATAAACCACTGCAGTGCAAGTGGTGCTCAGAGAAGACTCTAAGGCCAAAACAAACTAGGCTGAAGACCTGGAAATTGATTGAAGGGAAAAAACAAGATTCAAGCAAATACACGGGGCTCTAACACCTCAGGAAGAAGTGGAAATTAGTGGAGATGAAGAATGCCTCAAAACAGCATGCCTGAAGACTATAGGACAGATATGTGGTCAAGTCAGGTATGGGAATAAGGTGCAAATGGAAAGCTGTTGTTGGAATGCAGAAGTCCAGGAAGTCATCAAAAGAAAGAAGGCATGCAGGAAAATTGGTAAATAGAAAATATGGAAAAGACTAAGAAGGAATATTTGCTGGCTAACAAAAAGGCTAAGAGAGCAGTTGCAATAGCAAAGAACAAGGCATCACAGGAACTCTACCAGCTTCTGGAAAATGATTCACTAGACACTCTTCATAAGGGATGACAGCAGCAACCTGCTCACCATTTCACAAGAAATCAAAGGAAAATGGAAGGAATACTTCCAGCAGTTTTTGAGTGAAGAAAAATCCACAGAAACTGTACTGCTCAAGACACGGCCTACAATAAAAGAGGAGGAGAATCCCAATCTAGGAAAACAGATCAATGAAAGCAGTGGCTTTAGATGAGGTCACAACTGATATGATCAAGATGTTGGGTGAGTTAACAGAAAGATGGTTCCTGGGGGTACTCATAGCAGTATGCAGTGAAAGCCACATTCCAGATGACTGGAGAATAAGCATAGTATGCATATGAACAAAAATGAGGACATTCACAACTGATGGTTGTACAGAGGTATCAAACTCCAGAAACACTGCATGAAGGTTTTGGAGAGGGTGACTGAAATGAATATGCAGAGTAGTAGAATGTAAGATGAAGACAAGCAGTTTGGATTCAGATCAGGATGCAGCACAATTGACCTGGTCTTTGCAGTGAGACAGACAGTCAAAAAGTACCTAGAGATGATGGAAGAATCCAACTGGTCATTCCATACCTCTCAGCCTCTTACAACAAGAAATCTGGACAAAGCTATAAATAATGGGAGGACAAAGGCCCAAAAATAGGTAAATGTTTTAAATATTGCTCTTACAAACTTAGAAAGTTGATACAATATCAGGTGTTTGTTTCATTTGCATGAATTTTCTGGAGGGTATGAAATCTGAAATTGAATTGTCTGTCATTATTTTTGGACTTCAGTCTATTTGTCACTGATTTAGCAGAAAAACACAATTTGTTGAAAAATGGATTAAAAATATGAGGCAAAAATATGGGCATTCTGCGAAACTCTGTACAGTTGAGAGGTATGGGTCATTTCTAGGCTTAGAGAAAGCATATAACAAGGCCTCAAGGAAGCTCATTTGGCCAGTCAGTTGTTGGTTCAAAGTTCCAGAAACATTGAAACATTGATAGAATTAGTGCAGGTGATGTACAAGAACCCAATGACTCCAGTATGGACAGCATTCAGACTCACAGTGGAGTTCCCGGTGGGAGTGAGTGTATATCAGGGTTCAGCTCTGGGCCTATTGCTGCTCATACTGGTGATGGACTACATTAACAAACAGATCAGAGGACATGTATACAGGCAATCTAGCATTACAGGCCAATTCTGAACAAGAACTTCAGCAAAGTATAGGGCAATAGAATGCAAAACTGAAGCTACATGGGATGAAACTAAGTACAGGTAAGACTTTTGCAATGGCAGCAAACAGGAAACTCAGATGAAGATGAGAAATGAGAAAAAAAGGTAAATAGTGTAACCAAGTTAACAGCTTCAAGTACCTGGAAAGGGTGACTGAGGAGAAGGGAAGTCTGAATAAGGAGGTCAAAACTAAAATCAGTGGGGGGCTGTGGCCAACTGCCAGAGATTGTCAGGGGTAGTATATGACAGAAGAATATCAATGAAGCTGTGGAAGAAGGTGTACAAAACAGTGGTGCAACCAGTGCTACTGTATGGTACAGAAACCAGGGAAGTGAAGGCAGAACAGTAACAGAAGCTAGAGGTGATTGAGATGAAGCACCTGATATGGGTGGTAGGATGCACACCATATGACAAAGAATGCAGGACATCAGACCATAAGCCCAAGTAGCTGCAATTGCAGAGGAAGTAAAAGAAAACAGATTACTGTGGTTCCGGCACACACGCAGGAAAGCAGAAGACAATCTGGTGAAGAAGAACCGGGGTAAATAAGAGAATGGTAAGAGGAAACAAGGACATCTAGCAAACAGATGGATGGATTGTGTGAGAGAAGTCCTACAACAGTCAGGCATGGCTCCTGAAGATGTTAGGAGAGTGGCAATGACTTGAGTGGGATGGTGACAGTTGATACGACACCCTGATGCCATGTAGAAAAAAGCGAAAAAGAGGGTTGATGATGGTGATTAGAGGGTTTGAGAGACTGAAGTTTTACACTTGTCAAAAATGATTTTGTATGCACCAACTTGTAAAGTCAATAGCTAATAATTATTTGCCTCACTGAACAGTAGGAAGCCAATTAAACCCTTGTCTCCTAAAGTTTTTATTTTTTAGCCAAGAAACCATTTGCTTCCTTAGAACATTTCACTATAATTCTCGAGAGCACACCTCATGCAATCTGCAGTATCTCATAAATAATGCGAGTTACTAAAAAATGTAAAATACAAATGGTATTTGTTAGAACATTTGCTAATTTCTTGTGTTGGCACCAAATGCCTGTTTAAAATGTTGATTTCTCATTGCAGAATTATGACAGCGAATGGTACTTTATAATTGTATATAGTCGCATAGGTAAATATTGCATCAGAAGAAAACTGCACTGTAAGCTAACAGATGTGTTTGCCCATAAGAATTCTAATGTAATTCAGATATAAAGTTAACATCCTCAAACTTCTAAGAAAACCCAGCAAAGCTGTGAGCAACACCACAAAGTATAAACACAGAAAACTCCTAGTACAGAAGGCAATACGTCAAACAAGGGCAATACACCAGCAGCTGTAAAATACAGGAACTTTATTAAAACATGAGTGCTTTTGCAGTGAGACCCATTGTTTCTTCAGACAACCAAACAGAACAACATTACACATTTAAATAGTTAAACAGTTAATATATTGTACAATTAAAATGCACCCTCTTCCAGCACAATTTAATAACTAATTAATTAAAACCTAACTTAAAGTGCAAGCTACATCAATGCATTCATGAACATTACCTCAATTTATTCGATTTAAGTTCAGGTTTCAGGGGAACACTGTAACTGAGACCATACCCCCTGTGTGAACCTAGTCACAAAATCCACTGTAACTCAATATTTTCAGTTTTATTAATGATGCCCCCTAGCCTTGGGACAATTTCCACAGCATGCAAAACCTGAAAAACAAAAGTATGATTACTGCCAGCTCGAATCGTATGCTTACCCAAAGCATTGAAAACAAGCCTCTTCCTGGTGCAATATAGATGGTCTCTCATTCTCTCCCTCAACCTACAGCTGATCTTCCCAACGTAGAATCTGAAGCAAATAACACAATGTGCTACATAGACTACATGCTGGGTATTACAGTCAGCCCTGGCCCCTAGTTGCCACAGCCTACCCATCCCAGGGTGCTTAAAAAATTAGGCTTCATCTATATACTCACAATAGGCACAGGAGCCGCATTTAAGGGTCCCACCCCAGCTTCCACATTTATATCTTCCAGGATAGTACAAGTGCTGCTTCAGATTCATCTTATTTCTAAAATCCAACTTAGGTTGGTGTCCAACAAGCATTGAAGTACATTGATCAATCTGCATAATAGACCAATTCTTTTTCAAAACATCTTGTATCACTTCAACATCCTGGGAATAGGTCAAAACCACAGGGATATATGTGGGTTCCACATTCAATCTATTAGGACACATTGCCCTGTCCGAAAAATAAGGTTTGGCCCAACCACCCCTTTCATTAAGTAACTTACAATAGCCTTTGCATATCTCTTCTGTTTATACTCCCTTGATTCAAAGGCTGCTCTCAAAGTCTCCATTTCCAAACGGAGGTCAGCCTCATCACAGGACAAGTGGGATATATGCATGGCCTGCCTAGTCAAGATATCGGAAAATACATGCTGAGGATGCATACTGTCCCTATGAAGAAAGGAGGGAACATAACATTCCTTCCTGTGCAATTTAGTATAAAATCTCTCCCCTTCTCTAAGTATGGTCACATCTAAGAAATCCACAGACAATGCTGAATAGTTCATAGTAAAATGTAAAAAAGAACTACTGCTATTAAGCATATGAAAAAATTCCTTTAGCTCCCTCTCACTCCCATGCCAAGCAATAAAAAGGTTGTCCACAAATCAACGATAAAAGCACACTTTACCACAGTAAGCATCCAAAACATTCTGCCGTTCCCAGCCAACCACTACAAGATTGGCATATGAATTGGCACAACTTGTACCCATTGCTACTCCTGATACCTGCCAGTAGCAACAGTCATCAAAAAGAAAAATGTTATTCTCAAGTACCAATTCAAGCAACAGGATCTTTATATTCATCTTTAAATACTTCTTGTCACTCAGCATTCAGTTCGTCAATGTTGACTATGCAGCTTATATGATATATTTGTTGTACTTTTAATCTCCAGCACCTATTTTTCCCTAATTAATGACTGCTTGTTAGACCATGGATTTCCTTTTACCTCCTGACTGATGCTTCCTTCCCTCTTCTAATGGTCTAATCACAATGACCAGTACCTGCTGAAGACTTTGGGTGTTCATAGGTTCATAAGTAAGTATAAGACTAGCTGCCCTTGTGGGTCATTTTAAGCCTAGCCAAGTTCCCTTTTTGTGCTCAAATTAAACTCTCATTTGGTTAGAAATTGGCCTTACCCAGCCCATGGTCGATAATTGTATATTGCCCCATAATGAGAATAACTGGAATTATATACCATATATAATTTGAGGGTACCAGTGCATGGAATAAAGCATTTAGGAGCTGCATCTGTCCATTAGAAGTGCAGGGGGCAGTCCTGGAGTAAATATTCTGTTTCCCATCTGTAGATCTAAGTTGCACTTGAAAATGGACAGTGATGAATTCTGTTTTATGTGGAAGGGGAGTCTGTTCCATAGCAGCGTTATCCTCTGCAAAATATACCTGTCCCTCCAAACTGTTCTGCTGATGTTGCAGAAGAGGTTTAGATCCCTAGACCAAGTATTTCTGATCCCATTTGACTTGCTGATTTGCATAAATCCATTAGTATGAAGTTGGAGGATGCCTTGTATGCCAGACACAGATCGTCTCTTAACAGTCAGTGGGATTTCGAGTATAGTGACAGAACTTTGAGTCAGTCCATGTAAGACATGTTGTTTACGCCTTGTATCCAAGGTATCCCTGTGGGCATTCCAGTTGTTGCATGTGTCTAGATGTTGCAGAAAGCCCAAATGTCAACACTTTGAACTTGAAGTTATGTCCAAGCAGAGTGAACAAGAGGAGTCTCCTGTGTGGACTCCAAATACTGATGTGCCAAAAAGCATCCATCCTAGCCAGTGACCTCATGTAGGTGTTCTGAAGAAGGAATGTCATAATGCTTTGCAGGGTGACAATTTGAACCTGACATTTTCAGACCAAGAGAAAACATAAACAAAAATCTTCCTCTTCCTCCAAAACTAGTATAGCTACTATGGCCCCTTTGAGCATCTGAATCTAAGACTTCTGGTGAGATGGATTGAGCTGTCAGTTTAACAGGCTCATAGTTTATTGTACTATAAACTATCTGTTCCATCTATATATCCACTTATCTTTTAAATATAGATAACATATCACATTGTCTTATATAGAAATGGGGTTTACTCCATAGTCATACCATGGAGTGTGAAATCAACTTTCTTCTTGAGGTAGTCTTACATTTTTCAGCTCTAAATGTAAAACATCTTGGGGGGGGGGATCTAGTTTGATATTCATAAGATCACGCAGTTCATAGGTTCATAGGTTCATAGGTTTATACTAGGCTATCTGCCCTAAGGCATTTATAAGCCTAGCCCAAATTTTTGTGGCTTACGCCACCCCTTATATGAAAAAATACTGTGCCCATTAGTTTGTTGTGCCTCTGTCCAGCAGTGACACAGAGATGATTCCCGGGGTAAACCTACGATCTCCCATCCACAGGTCAAGATTTCTCTTGAACAGAGCCAGCGAGGTGCTCTGCCTCACATGGACCGGGATTTTATTCCACAGCATAGGGAGTCTCTGAGTGATAACTATCCTCCAGCACGCCCTATTTATGTCCGTGCTAAGGTTTAAGTCGCTTGCTCTAGTGGTTTTGGTGGATTTTGATTTTTGAGGTGGAGCATGTCCATTAATTCCAGGTTGGACATGGCCTTGTATGTCAGGCACATGTCACCTCTGAGCAGACGGTATGCGACTGAATAGAGCTGGAGTTTCTTCAATCTGGCAGCATATGACAGATTTTGGAGTCCCTTTATCCTTTTGGTGAGGAACTTTTGGGGTCTCTCCAATTGCTGCAGATGTCGGGTGAGATACATCCCAAATGGGGCATTGTACATCATTGGTCTGATAAGTGAAGAGTACAGGGGAACAATGACCTCACTAGATCTGGATGTGAATCCCTTCATGATCAGGTGGGCAATGTAGAAGGTCTTTCTAACCACTTTAGCAACGTGAGTGTCAAAAGAAAGGCCACTGTCAACCTGGGTCCCCAGGTCCCTGATAACCTCTTCTGTGCTTAGTGGATTGCCACCTATATGGTAGCTTGGGGTTACCTTGTTTTTCCCGAAGGGTATGACTATACATTTTCTTAACTTCAGGCCATGGCTCTGGCACCAGCTATCTGTTTCCGTGAGTCCCTTCTGAAGGATATCCGTGTCCGATGCACTTTCCACTATGGCACCCAGTTTGCAGTCATCTGCAAACTTTGTCAGCCAAAGTCCTCCCATGTTTGCCTGTACTTCTGAGAAGTAGATGCCGAACAATAGGGGCCAAGGACCGAGCACTGTGGGACACCACTTGTGACCGGCTTGGAATCTGACATAGTGCCAGCAACTCTAACCCTGTGGGTTCTGTCCTTAAGCCAGTTTGCAACCCATCTTGTGACATATGGGTTTACATTTAAGCTGGTAAGTTTTTCTACAATACCCGAGTGGGGTATTGTGTCGAAAGCCTTTGCAAGGTCAAGGTAGGCTGTATGGACTGCCTTTCCCTCATCAATGGCCTAGGTGACTGTTTCGAAGAAGTCGACCAAGTTCAAAAGGCATGATCTTCCCTTGACGAAGCCAAACTGGGTCAGGTCCAATGTCTGCAAGTCCCCTATATCTTTGTTTATGAGCTCCATTATGATCCTCTCCATAGCTTTGCAGACTAGACTTGTTAAGCTTATGGGTAATTACCAGGGTCCGTGAGAGGCACTGCCTTTGTGGAGTGGGACCACAGACGCCACTCCTTGGGCACGATCCTGTGGTAAGGCTGAGATTAAACAGCTGCCTTATGTGCGAGTTTAATTCCTCATTTAGCTCGTGTAGCACACAGCCGGGACACCATCCGTCCCATTGATGCTGTGTTTTTAGCTTTAGAGAGAGCAGCTTTCACCTGCGCATTTGAGATGTCTGGGAGGCTACACTGCTGGGATAGTTATCTCTCCTTTAGGGGGGGAGAGGGGGGTGAAGTTTGCACTGAACCTGTCTGCCAGTATGTTGGCAATGTCTGTGGATTCAGTGATTTTTGTATCATTTTGGACTAATTCTGAGCATATCTGGGAGTTTCCACCCAGGTTCCTAACATAGCTGAAAAAGACCTTATGATAGTCCTTTGAATCCATGGCAATTTTTCTCTCAAAATTGGCCTTAGTTGATTTTATGAGTGCTCGTATTTTTTTACTAATAATGATCAGGGGTGACTTCCCTTTTATGGATTTTGTTCTATCATGTAATAGCTTTCTCCTCTTATTGTAAAGTTTGTTAATGGCTGGGGTCCACCAGACTGGACGTTTGCTCTTGGTGGAAAGAGTCTTGGTTTTATTAGGGATTGCCTGATCCATGCAGTCCTGGAGGTGTTCGTATAAGGCATTTGTAAGGGCTTCCGCAGCTTGGGTTGTGGTTTCCACTGGCTCAGGGGCCTTGAAGGATACCACACCAGTCTTGAGTAGTGTGAAGTTTGCTTTAGAGAAGTTCTTCACTGTGGTCTTTTTTGTTTGGGGTGGGGGCGGGATGTGGATTTCCAGTGAGATTAGTTTATAATCAGATCTCACCAATGAGGGATATACTTCCGGTGTGGAGCATTTTGTCCCCATGTTTGTGATAATGAGATCTAGTATATTTTCTCCTCTCGTGGGAACAGTGACTAGCTGTTCCATGGCATTTGAATTTATGAACTCCAGGAACCGTTGGGCTAGAAGGTTAGGGCTTGAGCAATGTTCCCAGTCTATATTCGGGTAGTTGAAGTCACCCAATATGATGGTGTTTGGAGATACATTTATACCCTCCAGTGTCTTCATGAAGGCTGTGTGGTGTTCCTGAGTTTGAGAGGGTGGCCTGTAGCATGCTACAATTTGTAGAGCAGTTTTGCCTATGGTTAGTTGCACCTGGATGGTTTCCAAAGCTTACCAACCTGGAGGTGTGGGTATCCTTTATGAATATGGATACACCCCTTTGTGGTGTGGTCCGGGTTTTGGGGCCAGAACGCATGATATGAGGTAAAACCTAATAGTGCCGGGGTGCTCTCAGGAGCCTTGAACCAGGTTTCAGTTACAGCACAGACATCAATGTTCTCCATACTGAGAAGGGCCTCGAGCATTTTGAGATTTAGACTTCTGGCATTGAGCAGCATTACCCTCAGTTTCTTCCCATTTTTGTTTTCTAGGGTGGTAGGTTTAGAATTTGAGCCTTGCCTAAAAAAGGCACTATGGGGGTGGCAAGAGCCTTAGCCAATATCCGGAATCCCAGGGGTGACAGGTGCAAGCCGTCCCTCGTGAAGCAGCGTGGCTTGTCAAGCACGTCATCCCAGGCAGACAGACACTGGAAGCCTTATAAGCCAGGCATAGTTTGACCTCTAATGATTTGCATCTAATTGAAAAAAAAGATCTAGCAATGCTAATTTAACATTATAAGGAATTCCTTTAAGATAAAATTCGACTGCTATACTTTCTCTAAATATTTTTCAGGGATAGCATATCACACCTAGTGTATAGGCAGAACAAAAAATGATATCCTGTTACTGGCCTTACATTTGAGACAAACTATCTTGCTAAAATTACAAGGTCCCTTGTAGTAAAGTGTTTAAATATTAATCTCACAATTCTCAGAGCTTTGCCTTTGATTGCTTGTGCAGGGATCATAAACTTAAATTTATTACATATCATGATGGGTCTATATCACTTTATCGAATGCTTTATTCACTATTTATTGAACTCAATTAAGCGAAAGCTTGTTTAAGCGAATGATCGTTTCAGTGAAAATTCTTCAAGGGAAAACACTAGTGGGCCATCTACTGACCATAAAAACACACTACACAATTTAAAACTCTGCAAAGTAGGGGTTTGCACCCCCACACACAAACACCCACCCCTAACTAAATAGATCAACTCTGAGATCGCACTACAGTGTGGAAAAGGGTAAATTCCCACTGGTGGCCAACCTTGTCCTGTCTCTGAGAAAAACTGTTGAAATGACCGTTCACTTAAATGAGCTTTCACTTAAATGAGTTTGATAAATAGTGATTCGCTGAATAAAGCATTCGACAAAGTGATATAGATCCATCGTGATGCCCTAATCCTTGCACTGCTTTAATTCTTTTAAATTGAGATTGTCTGTACTTAATTGATCCTAGGTGAAGGTTTAGCAAACAAATAACACTCCAGATCTATCCTGATTAATGTGTAAGCCCCACTTGTTCAACCAAGTGTGTACTATATAAGAAAGTCATTACATTTCTCAATAGCAGTATTTTTAGTTATACAAGTTCCTATCTTAATACCATCTGCATACTCTGTAATCCAGAAGGTGTTAGACTGAGAATGCAAAGAAAATACCACATGAAACAAATCAGAGTCCCAATACAGATCCTTTTTCAGATGCTAGTCCTGATGTTTTCCCAGTCTGTGAAGTGATATTTGTTCATCACTCTTTGATGCTTGTATTGCACACAGTCATTGTCCAACTCGGTTATATACTGGTTCTTATAAAGCTGCTTCACTGAATCAGTAATGACATGGTGCTGTATACGATCAAAAACATTTGGAAAGTCCAAGTATACAGACATTACTACAATTACTAGCTCTAAGGCCTTACTGACAGCATTACAGAATTTCACTAAAATGGCAAAAGCGTATACGTTTTATTGAATCTATGTTGATACAAATCATTTGAGGTCCTAAATATCCTCCATCCAAAACATCTGAAAAGCACCTTTCAAAACACTTTCCAAAAAGTGAAATTAAGCTAATAGACCTAATAGTTTTATATCCTGTCAACAGCACCCCCTTTATGGATGGGGTGCATGTTAGCCAACCTGCAACTTGGTGGGACAACACTAGATGTTAATAACAGACTGAGAAAGATGCAAATGTTGTCCTGTAAGTGAATCGAGATCTCTGTCCAAAAATAACTTGGTATGTTGTCAGGTCCAGGGCTGCAACCACTTTTTATTATACTTAATTATTTTGTACTATTCAGAAGTAAAGGCCTCATAGCATTAGTTGTTTAATCCCTTTCCAGTACCATGACAAATGCAATTACTTCTGATTTTAGATAATGTGCATTAAAAATGGTGGTCAACATTATTCCTTCCTTCACCACCTGTCCCTTGTGAACCATAGAATGCATACAATTAGGTACCTTTTTGTGTTTATTTACATAGGAGAAAAAAGCATCCGGTTATTATCAGAATCATTGACCTTGTTTTTAAAGCTTACTTTAGCCTGATCTAAGAACTTTGCTAAGTTCATACTTCCCGAGTTATATGAGTTTTTTTTTTCTCTTTCAGACAGCATATTGTATTTCCTTCTTTTAATTTTCAACATTAAGTGAATATTTCCCAGAAAGGAAAATTAATTATATTGCTCATAATACTAACAACCTTCTTACAGTTGTCAATATGTTGGCAACAGGTATATTCGAAAGCTTTTCATACGGTGCTTATTTTATTACGGCCTACTAAATCCTTTCCAGTTGAGTTTACCTTTGTTATTAATTCTGGATTTAACATCTTAATTTTGTTAAAAGCTACTCTGATGTTATAATGATCAGCCTGACCATACAATACTTGAAAAGAGAAAACCAAGTGATTAGAATCCCCAAATGATTTAGGTGGACAATGTTGAAATTTTCATAAGAATATTAACTATTACTAAGTCGTGTGCTGTTTTATTCCACAGGAAAGTAATTTAGCTGCACAAAGTTTTTTGAAAAAAGTATGCTACAAAATTCTTCTTCCACTGCTGTAGACTTAGTGTTGTTTTGTAAATATATGTTAGGAAAATTAAAGTAATTTAGAATAATTAAGTTATCCAACTTCAAACTACTCTCAAGTCAATCAGTATATTCAAGCTGATTTAAAAGTTGCAAGTTTTGGACTTTTATAACACATAATATGCCTCAGTGCTTTCTTTTACTATGTCCCTTAAGTTCCAACAGGATGATCTCACTAGGTCTACCTACCAGTAAGACTCTTGAAGGAATGTTATTCATAACAGAAACCACCAGCCAGCAACTGCTTATATTACAAGAAGAATATGGCTAGAACCCACTAACATTTTGTGATGGTTCTCCAACTTAAGGAGAGCTCAGAGAACCTCCCTTCCATTAACAGCAAACAGAGTCAGGACTGTGGCAGGGTGGTCAGATGAGTCATCTTCTTGGGTAACCAGCATCAAATTGTTTAACACTGTGTGATCTTTGAGAGTCATCCTTTGGCATCAAAGTGGCATATTCATCTTTAGGAATGGACAGGTCTGGAAGAGGAAGGCAAGGAAATAACAAAAATGGATCCTACAGTCTGTTCACAGAGATAGAGAGTTGTTTTCTCCTCAGGAAGTCATCAGTCATATCCTTGGCTTACTGGCCAGTGAAAAATTTCTCAAGAAGTAAGCCTTTGCAAACCTTGTTACCTAGTTCTGCCTTCAATGGGTACAACCTCAGCCATGCTATCCCATACAGACACACACCTAAATCTGAGACCCTAACTGAAGCATCAATACAATCAAAATGATAACAGATGACAGTGTGTCCCCACTTTTGATACCCTGAAAAGAGTCACATGGAGGTCTTTGCTGTTGTCAGGAACTTCATCAAGCTCATCCATCAGCTCCCATATAAACTCGAAGTAGAACTCAGACATTGAAACCAACAGTGTGGCTCAAGAAGCACCATTTAGCTTCACTTGTGTACAGTTCTAGACTCGGGCAAAAAGAAAAAAAATGCTGTGGTCACTGGGACCAATGTTCCACTGAAAAGGTCATGAAAAGAGTCAGCATTAAGATGATTGGTGAGTTGCTCTTCCCACCCTAGTTGTGGGCTAGAAAGGGCGCTGTCCATTTCAGAGCTAAAAGGATAGAATCAAGTTACCTCCAAGGCTGCATTGATGGCATCTCAAACACAAGGTGTCATAGTGCTCCTCAGCCTTTTTTCCAGAAACTCCTCCAGGTCTTTGTCTGGGAGTATGATAGGGACTGGAAAGCAGTCAAAGTTGTTTGCTGTAGTGGTATCTCAAAAATGATAGATCAAGTGGGATACGTATAGGGAAAGGTCTCATTATTCTTTTCCATATCCTATACAGTAACTAAGATATCCTCAAAATTCAGTTAGTCCCAGAGGTGAAAGGGCATCATGACCATCACCACCTACGAACGGCAGATTGCATAAAGGTAAGCATATGACAGACTGGTACTGGGCATTAGGAGATTTGGGAAATGGCACTGCATTTTACACTAGCTAAAGGCAGTAAGAAGTGGGGATTAGTCTGCATAAGGCATTCCATAGGCCTCAGACTGAACTCTTTAATGGTGTACTCTTAATCCCTTACTCAATCATCCACCAAACATTAGATATGTGGTTGATGTTTACATCCTAATGCATGAGCCTGAATGTGAGATGATTAGATGAACAACACTCTGTGATTGAGGACTTCTGGCTACTGTAATCCTGGAGGTTCAGTCCAAGAAGCAAAGTCGCAAGTGCCACAGATCCATGGCCAGATACCAGTGAAGACTGCCCTTCAGAATAATGCTAGTCCAGCTGATTATATGAAGGGCAATGGAATAATCTTATGATTCATTCTCCAAGGGAGTGAATAATGGTTGCATCTCCCCCAGTTTGAATATCATAGACTGAGGACAAAGACAGGGTCAAGATGAAGACCTCGACAACCAAGGGTAATCTTATTGCCCAGAGTACTGGAAAGAGCATTAAACACCATAATTATCTAATAGAAGTTAGGCCTAGACCTTTGTTAGTTGTTGTGACAATGTTCCAACTTAAGCCTGAGCCTCTAAAGAAAACCTTCATATCAGTCTTTATGTGAGGCGTTGCTATTTCCTACCACTTTCATGTAGCAGGCCAACAACTTTTTCTGCCTTTGGTGCTGATCACCAGGTTGAACATCTGACAGTAGTGTTAATTTTCATTCTTGCTATCTTCTTCAAGGAACTAAAGGCAATGCCATTGAGTCTGGACTGCTCATTTGATAATTGCCCTTAGTACAGGTAAAAACATTCATTAATGGTGTTTTCTTTACCCATTTTTCTATTCTGTATTGGAGGTATTACAACTTTATGTTGTGAGGTCAAGGCGCATATCTTTTAACTGTCTTACCACGTATCTCTGATTTCAGATATTTATAATTACTTACTAATTTTTATAGAAGTTTCTCAGTTGAGTAAAAGATAATTTGCTTTATCTAAAACAAAAGTTCTTTCAACCTTTCAGAGAACCAACTTTAACTACAAAGTAATGAGACAAATGGACGGGAAGCAGACAAGGGAAAACTGTAAACAATATGCATGTGGTTTCCACAGAAAAAAGCAGTGATAATAAAATAATCACTGTAATAACTATAAATGTTGACATGGAGAAGAAAACCCAAACTCTATTATGAATTATACAACTGAAAAGCTTTTGCATCAGTTGCTTAAGTATACAATAATGCAAAATACACACTTCACATATGATACACAACACATGCTTAAAACAATTAGACAAAATGCATTCAGATACTTTTTTCAGTCTCTTCTTTAAATGTCATTTAAAAGTTTTGCAGAAAAACTGCTATGTCATTTGTATCAAGTGCATTTAATTCTGATTCCATAATTAAAATATAATTCTCAGAACTGACCCCAACACATTTTTATTGACTTTCTACAGTAGGTGCTAATTAAAGCAATCTAAAATGCATTTTTAAATTAGTTTGCTACAATGATTAATTTTTGTTCCATCAATCTTTCTTAGTATATCTTGTACGTTTTTCTTCGTGAAAGCATTTGCATTCACTTAAGGCAACATAACTCAGACCATTTAATAGTCTGCAAATCCATTGAAATGTTTAAAACTGGCTTGGATATCAGAGAATTTACTCATGGGTGGTGTGGTTTGATTACAAGGGCGAAGCTTGAGTGATCAAACAAAGCCAACCCTGTGTAAATGTTATTACAACCACACCCAGCAGTTCATTATTGCTATTATACAATCACATTATTTAAGAAAGAAGTTGTTACCTTTTATAAATAATATGATTATATAATGTGACTCTAGACAGGGCAATGGTGTAGCGTTTAGCATTGTCGCCTCACAGCAAGATGTTCTCCAGTTCGATTCTCGGCCGGGGTGCCTTCTGAGTGGAGTCTGCATGTCCGCCTTGCATTCATGTGGGTTTCCTTCAGGTGCTTCTCTTTCCTTCCACATTCCAAAGACCTGCAGTAGGTGGCTTGGGCACTCTAAATTAGCCCCAGGTGTGTGTGTGTGTGCATGTAAGTGTGTGGTGCACCCTCTGAGGAGGGTTGGGTTTTGGGCTAGCAACCCGATCCCATAAAACCTGTACCTGCTACGGAAACAAGTGCTGAAGGGCACTCGTTGCCTGATTGTTGAATGCATGGGAGCAAATCCAGGATCCAGGGTAATGGGACTGTCGTTTTCTTCTACCTGTTGCAATCAAACCTGATGTGTGGCGCATGCCTATTGGATGCACATCTGTACACTTGCATAGTCCATCAGTGAAACTGAGAAGAGAGTTTTCCTTTACCATCTGATCTGCTGTTTCTCTCTTTTCCTTCTGTTAACTGGAAGAATGAAATTCTAATGTCTAGCATTACTGACTGTTGGAAATTTTGAGTAATTTAAACACTTTATGACAGACCGAGCAAAAATAAAAGGAAAACCGTGGACATTCTACAAATCTCTAGACACTTGATAGGTATGATTAGTTTACTGCTGGGTAAGCATACCTCTCAGATGTGTAGAGTTTTGCAGATTATCCATAATTTCTCCACTGGAAAATAGGGTAGGATAGTTAAACAGCATATCCCAATAGAAAGTCCTGCTGCTCAACAATGCTTTAGCAGTTGGACTTCATTCTTTTACTATATGCTGGAGTTACATTGGGCAGGCAGATTGGGCTTTCCACTCAGCACAGATGTAATTAGACAGTAAATGGTAATTTCTATTCAATAATGTATTCACACATACATCAATCATGAAAGGCAAAGGTCTGCCATGCTACTGTTTTTGCAGCAGATATCTGCAAGGCAACAATATTTAATACCCTATTAGTACACAACCATACAAAAAGCAAGGGTGCAGTCACAGTGCTGGATGTTGTAAATAAGTGCTGTCATATCTTGTAGAGGGATACCTTGGTCAGTGTAACTGCAGCAGTAAGACAAGACTATTTCAAGGGATTCAGAAATCTTAGGTGATGGGGCTGGCATTTAACAGAATGTTAACTGCGAATAAAAAAAAAGGACTTTTCCTTTTCATGACTGAGTTTTCATGTTCATTGACAGGACACCACTTGATAATGGATGACATGATGGTAAGGAGACTAGACATCTTGTGTACTTAGAACAATTTTGAAGATCACTGCAATAAAGCCACTTGGCTTGGGGCATCCAGAGTCTACTACTCAAGGCAAGAACTGGCAAGAAATGATGTAGAAATTCTTATAAGGAAGAGCTATCTGAAGACAGTGATGGGGTGTCAGCGGTTTTAATGATTTACTCATGGTAGTCAGACTCCAGGGTAAAAATGGGGCAAAGTTCATAATCTTAGCCAATGACTCACATTAGAATTGTGATGACAAGGAAAGGAGTGAAATCCGGCAACAGTTGTAGGAAGTACAATATAAAGCAAGACAGCATGAGTGGATGTTGATAATGAGGGACCTAAATGCTCATACCATGACAGATAAAACAGGATATGAGGGCTGCCTGAGCTCAAGACAAAGGCAAAAGGAATAAAGAAGGACAGGCCATTATACACTACTGTCTAGCAAATGGCTTGATAGTGGCCAACACATGGGTCAAAAAGAGAGAGATTATATACAACAGGAGCCAATGTTAGACATCCTCCTAGAAACTAAAGGGTGCTGGGCTGCACTGCAAGATTGCTGACTCATTCACAGGGAGACAGTCAGCCCACAGCATAAACCAAAGGAAACCTGAATCAGATGAAGGAAATGGTCAGATATATCTCTATGATCAACAGAGATTACGCTGAAGATCTGCAAGCTGACTGGAGTTAAACATACAAGTTCAAGAAAATACTCCAGGATCTAGGACCTCAGGAAGAAGTGGAAGTAGATGGAATCAAAGAAGAATGGCAACAACTGAAAACAACATACGTAAAGGGTATAGATCAGAAATGTGGCCAGGCCAGGTGAGGAAAGACAGCAGATGGCGAAATGCAGAAGTCCAGGAAGATAGCCAAAATGGAATACAAAAAAGTTGGAGACAAGAATAGACAGACCAGGATAAAAAGGAATCCTGACTGGCTAACAAAAAGGCTAAGAGAGCAGTCACAGTGGCAAAGAACAAGGGATCAGACTCACTCTGACAGCTTCTGGAAAGTAATTCATCAGATGGCACAAAGCATCTGGGATGAGAAAGTGGCACAGAGGAGATCAAAGGTAGAATCAGAGGGACTACAGCCAACAGACAGAGTGGCATGGGTACTGTCTGAGGAACGCCAAAGAAGCTGAAAAATAAAGTGTACAAAACAGTGATGTGGCAAGTTGTTTTGTATGGTACAGAAGCCTCGGCACTGAAGGCACAGCAGTTGAGTTGAGGAAGAAAGTGGGAATGGAGATGATGTACCTGAAATGGGTGGTAAGATACACACTGTGGGACAGGTGAAGAAATTAAGACTTCAAATCAAAAGTCAAACTAGCTCTAATTGCAGACAAAGTTAAGGAGAACAGATTACATTGGATTGGGTACTTGTACAGGAAAGGTGAAGATGATTTGGGTGAAAGTGAAAGAAGATAAAAGGAAACAAGGATGTCCAGCAAACAGATTGCATTAGAAAAGATCTGTGGCAGTCAGACATGGTGGCTGCAGAAGATTAAAAAGTGGCACTGAATCGAGAGAGAGATGGTAAAAGTTGACATGACACCCCAACCCCATGAACAAAATGGGAAAAAAGATGGTTGTTATTGATAATTTTCTGTTTTATGACACCCGAATCAGCATATATAAAAAAATTGCATCCTAAAACAGGGATAAATATTTCAATAGAGTTGTGGAATGCAAAACAAAATATGTGATTTATGCAATACATATGAATGCAAGAAATTCACATCCCTTTATCTCATGATGACACTGAGACATACGAGCAAAGAACTTCAGAGTACTGTTAGAAATTTAAAGCTGTTTACAAGATTAAACTCTCGATGCATATCAAAGGAAATTACAAATCCTTCTTCAGTTGTGCTCAACAATGCACTGAGCTCATCTATAAAAATAGCAACTATTCCAGTTCCAAGCATTTGGTCAATATATTAGCAGACAAAGTTTGTGCTAACTCTATTTTACCTACCCATATTGTTGTCTTCAGTATGCATGGAAATTTAATTTCCCCTGAAATCATTGTGGAATGAGTTTTAAAATCCCTGTCAGTGGCCAAAAATAATAATTTTATGGAACTAAACAACATACTAGGCTGCACCCTCACTGGTTAGCATACAATATCTGAGCCTTTATGTAAACAGTTCAACCTTATCCAATTCACAGGGTTTGAGGCTGATGCCTGGAGAGCAGTCTGGTGAAAAAACATGACTTCCCTACATAAGGATGGCCCCTCTAAAGACCCATATAATTACCTGACAATCAGCCTCATGAACCTCGTATGCAAAGTTGTGGATCATATCTTAGCAGAACTCATTTCTGCAGAGATAGGCAACTTAATCTAGAGTCCAAATAGTTTGCATTTTGAAGGGTATGTCCTGTCTCATGAACCTTGTTAGCTTCTTTGAAAATGGCAGAGGCTATGTCCAGTTATTGCTCATTGCATGCTGTTTAGCTTAACCTGATGAAGGCTTTTGACACTATCCCACATGCTAGCAGACAGTCTAAACATAAACCCCTGTCTTATCCACTGGATTTCAAACTGGCTATTCAACAAATCTCTGATAGTGAAAGTAGCCTATTCCCTCTCTGAAAGCAAATTTTAACTAGGGGGGGATCCACAGGTATCAGTGCTAGGTCCTCTCATACTTAATGTTTAATTTTCAGACATCCAGCCTAGAATCCCAGAAGTGTGAGTGACCATGTTTGCTGGTAACTGCATGCTGGACACTGTTAACTACTGATACTAAACAGCTCCAGCAAATGCTGGAATATGCATGTACCTTGTGTACTCAAAATAAACTTGAGCCAAATCTTAGCATCATAGGAGATTACTAGGCTATCAATCTGGAGGTCATTTTAAGCCTGGCCTTTTCATACCAATGTAATACCATAGAAATGCTAGTCAGTATCCAAGATTGCATTTAGTGATCACTGTCCACATCCAGGAGGGTTGTGGGCACTATAATCAGTAAGAATTTATGGTACCCCATCCATTCGTCCAGGTTTCTCTTGAACAGTTTCATAGGAGTGCTCTGTTTCACATGAATTGGTAGGCTATTCCAAAGATGGAGCAGTCACTGAGAGATGTATCTGTCCCTCCAGCATGTCCTATTTAAGTTGCAGGCCATATTTAGGTCCTTGGAATGGGTATCCCTAGACCCATTTGATGTACAGATATGCAGCAAGTACATTAGGTTTGGGTTATGGATTGCTCTGAAGGCCAAGCATAAGTCTCCCCTAAGAAGTCTATATGATACAGAGTATAGTGACAGGGACTTTGGTTGGTCTGTGTAGGGCATATGCTGGAGCCCCTTGATCTTCTTTGTTACAAACCTCTGAGGTCTCTCTAATTGCTGCAGGTGCTTAGCACACTACATGCCAAATGGGGCTTTATACACAAATATGGGCCCGATAAGTGCTGAGTATACTGAGGTTATAACTTCTTTTGCTCTTGAGGTGATGCCTTTACTAATCAAGTGCACTATGTAGAAAGCTTTCCTTAGTACAGTAGACACATGGTGGGCAAAGTTATGGTCGCAGTCAACTTGTGATCCCAGATCACTTACCACTTCAAGGGTACTTATGGTATTGTTGTTGATTTGACAGTGTGAGGGGACATTGTTTGTGCTGAAGAGAATGATTATGCATTTCTTTCCATTCAGTTTGAGACCATGACAAATATGCCAGTCACTGGTCTGCATGAGACCCTCCTGGAGTATACTGACATCATTTGGGGATTCAGTGATTGCACCTAGTTTGCAGTTGTCTGCAAACTTGGTCAGCCACAACCCCTTAGTTTTGACCTGAACTTCTGAGAAGTATATATCAAATAGGGGGCCCAACACTGACACCTGTTGCACCCCACTGGTAACAGGTCTGCTGGATGACAATGAGTCACCCACTTTGACAGTGTGTGTGTCCAGTCTGTGAGCCAGCTGGCAACCCATCTTACAATGAAGGGGTTCACATTTAGTTTGCTAAGTTTATTGGTAATGCCTGAATGTGGGATTGTGTCAAAAGCCTTTGCCAGATCAAGTTATGCTATGTGCACAGATTTGTCCTCATCAATGGCCTTGGTCACATTTTCAAAGAAATCCACCAGATTTAACAGGCAGGATCTGCCCTTCACGAACCCGAATTGGGTAGGATCCAGAGTTTTTGAGGTCGCCTATGTCTTTAATTATGAGGTCCATAATGATAAGTTCTATGGTCTTATAGATGAGCTGGTCAAGCTTATGGGTCTTTAATTGCCTAGATCTGTTGCTAGGCCACCTTTGTGGAGGGGAATAACTGTTGCTCTTCTCCATTCCACAGAAACAAAGCCTGTGGTTAGGCTATGATTGAAAAGGATATTTAGTGGTGATGCTAGTTCATGTTTTAGCTTGTTTAGAAGACAGTCTGGGATGTCATCTGGTCCCATAGAAGCTGTGTTTTTTGTCTTGGACAAGGCTTTGAGGACCTGCTCTTCAGATATGCAGGGTGGGGGGGAAGGTTTGTTGTAAGTTAGGAGGGGATAAGGGAGTGAAAGTTTCACCAAACTTATCTACTAGCAGGTTTTCTCTCTCTGTGGTGTCAGTCTGTGTGATACCGTTGGCCACTAGTTTTGCACATGCTTAGGTCCTACCCTTTAGGTTACACGTGTAGCTGTAAAAAGCCTTATAATTATCCTTGGCTGTACTTGCTAAGTTTCTCTCAAAAGAGCTCTTGGAGGATTTCAGAAGTTGTCTTATTTGCCTATTGAGGTTATGGAGGGTGCTTTTCCATTGTTGGGGCTTTGTCTTTGTTTTCCTGGACAGCAACTTTTTGCAAAGTTTGTTGATGCTGGATGTCCACCATGGCAGCTTTTTACTTGGGACACTGGCTTTTATTCTTTCTGGTCAGCCAAGTTTATACACTTATACAAGTGATTGTAAAGGGCTTTAGTGTAAGTTTCAGTGTAGTTACCATGTCCAGCTTGATGTGGGGCTTGGAATGCATTTATATCTTCACCTAGGAGGTTTTTTAGTCTGATTTCACCCTTAGTGAGTTCTGGTGTTAGTGCCAGCTCAGAGGTGACTGGTTTCTGGGCAGTTTTAACTAATGTATTTATTTATTTAACATTTGTCCATCTGACCAAAAGCCCTTTTTCAGTGAAGGCCTGTGGATAAAAGCTCCACAGTACAAGTAAGCAAGAAAAATTTACAAAAAATTGTAGTTGAATTAACGAGGGTCCGATAGTTGTGACAGTCCATCAGTTTCATATGTTGGTGAGAACTAGATCCAGAATGTTTGTTTCCCTTGTTGGGGTATGGACATTTTGTTCCAGGGCATTTGAATTAACAAAATCAAGGAACTTTTGTGCTAGTGAGTTAGGGCTATTGTAGGTTTCCAGTTAATGGTGGGATAATTGAAATCCCCCATAAACAGTGTGCTCGGTAAAATTTGGACAGTCTCCAGTTTGGTCAAGTAGGCATCATGGGCGTCGTGACCCAAGAAGGGGGATATATAACTGGCTATGACTTGAATGGAGGTCTTACCCACCATAACCTTGACCTGCAGTAACTCCATGGAATGTCCAGTCTAACTAGACTGGAGGTGAATTTATCTCTAATACCACCTCCCTTGGTTTTCACAGGTTTTGTGGTCTAAAGGTGCAGAAAGCATTGTAGCCTTGCAAGGCCTGAGTACTCTCTAAGGCTTTCAGCCAGATATCTATGACTGCACAGACATCTTCTAGTGATAGAGGTGATTTCAGGTAGTGCAGTGTTTGGTTTAAGCACCTAATGTTTAGCAGCATGATGCAAATGCAACATTGTGCAGTTTAGAAGCATTCAAATAAAATATTTTTTTCTCCTATGTTATAAATGGTACACCTCATCAGACAGATCCTGTCATAAGAGACCTGGAGACAATGTCATTTGGTTATCATGTGTCCATGTCTGTTAGGAAATTCTTTTATCTTGCTCATTCAATTTCCAAATGCAAGCATATCACTTTGTTGGACTGGTCCCAAAGATACCTAACCAAGAAAATTAAACACCTTAAGTCCATCAACTGTCCCAACAGATTACAACTGTACTTACTGTTAGTTACCTACAAACATCTCTGAGGTGGCATGTGTCATGCTTTTTGAGCCATGAAGGACCCAGTCCTACTTGTTCTCTAACTTATTTTTATACAAAACCAGTGGCTCTACAATCACCCATACCAGAGACCTAAATTTAAACCTAAAAATAAATAAGTAAATAAACAGGTGGACTGGACACTCTAATTTGGCCATAGATGTGAGTGCTGACAAGTATACTGAAGACCAAAAACACACGAACACAGTTGAGTAAAAAAGCAGAACACCTTTATCCAACACAAAGCTTTCGGGACAACTCCCTTTTTCAATGATTAACACAAGGTGCAGTTAGTTTCAGATTTAAATACACCCACCACATATCACATGACCTGCAGCCAAGGTCATATGATCAGCTACATTAACATTCAACATACAATCACTATCATTTTTACTAAGTAAAATACAATATTATAACCTATATGGACACACTTATACAAATACACATATTCTTATAAAAATATATACCTATAAAAAATATGCTATGCCCTAGCACTCATAGTTCATCTACTCAACAATCGTCTCTTGCATATTATATCTAAAATTATAAAAACAATTATTTATTTATTACTGTAGAATTTCCACAGCAATATTAAAACCATGACAAAAGCCATGTTACAAAGTATAAATCATTTTAAACAATTATGCTGCAACCTTACTAGAATTGGTTTTATTGACACAGATGCATTTAAACCAGGTTCAGTGTCTGCTGACAATCTTTTTTACTCAACTGTGTTCGTGCATAGATTTGAGTGGACATGACAGTGTGTGGTATGGAAGAACAGCCATGGAAGGGTTAGCCACCCGCTGTGTGAACCATAGCTTTAGATGGTTGTCACAGTTGAAGTGACACCCCGACACCATGTTCAAAAATGGGGAAAAGGGGTTGTAGATGGACGGATGGATATTATGGTCCTTGCGACTGCTTGCCTAGTATTGCTCCTATGTTTCTAGCAATTTTACATTGAACAAACAGTCAGATAAGTGAAAGCCTAATGGAACATGATACATACATTGCAAAAGCTAATTTACAGAGTGCTTTAACAGATCATTTACTGACATTGACTGGAATTAGCAATAATGTAAAGCAACAGCATGTGCAATAAAAAGCATATATACAAAGGTGCAGTCATAATGTTGCTTATAAGTTCATAGATAGTGAGTTAGCTGCCCTGATGAGCTATTTTAAGCCTAGCCAATTTCTCTCTTTGTGCTTTAATTAACCTATCCCATTTGATGTTACACTGACCTTTCCCGTCACATGGTTGATAATAAATTACCCCTAGTGAAAATAACTATGATTATATAATATATAATGTGAGGGGACCCATGTGTGGGATAAAGTATTTAGGAGATGACTCTATACATTAATAAATACACACGATACAGCATATACCCAACTCAGTAACAATGCATTTATGTATTAATTGGTTGTGTCATTGTAGACTATATATATATATATATATATCTATATCTATATATATATATATATATATATATATATATATGGGTCTACTACTAATTACCGAGACGGAAAATTCACCGACGCCAGATGACCGACACCACAAAAACCCGACAACGCAAAACACCGAACACCATTACACCGACACACGGAACGTAAACAACACGCGACACTACATAGCATACACACTAGCCCTGACCCAAACCCTAACCCTAAGGTCCGACACTATCGCACACTTCACCTACCTGCACCCTAACCCTAACTCACTTACCCACCCCTAACCCCACACTACAAGACACCTCCCTACCTGCACCCTAACCCTAACTCACTTACCCACCCCTAACCCCAAGCTCCGACACTACCTCCCTACCTGCACCCTAACCCTAACTCACTTACTCACCCCTAACCCCAAGCTCCGACACTACCGCACACTCACCTATCACACACCCTAACCCTACATCCCTCACTATTGCACACTTACCTGTCCGCTCCCTACTCCTAAATCCCTCACTATCGCATACTTACCAGGTCGCGCTTACACATTCCCCTTGTCGGTCTTCCGGCTGTCAGGATTCCAGCGTGTCGGTCAACTGCATTGTCGGTCGTTTGGTGTCGGTAATTTCTTTGTCGGCGAATCGGCGTTTCGGTAAATAGTAGGGGACCCATATATATATATATATATATATATATAAATATATATATATGTATATATATATATTTCTTTGTAAATGCAAGTACACACATTTTCTGTTCTTTCTTAATTCTTTTTTAATAAGATGGGTACAGGAACTGTTAGGAATTTTCTTGATGGTTGAAGTATTCAAGTATTTTAATTTATCATTCATAGTATAGAAACACATTCAGTTTTATGTGAGTATGCATGGAAACAACAGCATGAATATTCATTAGGTTATGAATATGTAATGCAAGTGTCTTAATTAACTCTCCATTCCCATTGAGTAATTAAAATTATTTAAACAGAATTGACTACCACAATGGTGTTCTGATGAAGTCTACATGTGGTAGATGAAAGCGCTTAACCTAAGTGGTTCTTTTTTTATGTTTTTAAAAAATAAAATGATATTATATCTGTCCGTGGTTTGTGTGAGCTGTGATATCTATCCATTATTAGTAAGGTGGAGCAATCCTGTGATAAATTGTCTATTATCCATTCATACATCCAAGTTATACTTGAGTACGGACAGGGATGAGCTTTGTTTTACATGGGTGGGAAATCTGCTCTAGAGCAGTGGTATCCTGTGAGTGATATAATTCTCCCTTCAAACCATTCTGTCAATGTTGAAGAAGATATTTACATCCTGGAACCAAATATTTCTGATACTAGTAGGTCTGTCAGTATTGGTTTGGAGAATACCTTGTATGCCAGACAAAGGTCACCTCTTAACCTCTTAGCAGTCTATAGGATATGGCATAAAGTAACAGAACTTTGAGGTGGCCCATGTAAGATATATTGTTTAGATCTTGCATTGTGGCCCATGTAGGATATATTGTTTACACCTTGCATTTTGGCCCATGTAGGATACATTGTTTAGGCCTTGCATCCTTTTAGTAAGATATCTGTGTGAATGCTCCATTTTTTGCATGTGTCTGGACAGATGCATGCTAAAGGGGGCATTATACTCGGTGATTAGCCAGGAGGGCTGAATAAAGGGGGAACAATGACATCTCTAGATCTAAATGCAGTCCCTTTGTTTATAAGCTGTGCAATACGGACACATGTTGGTTGAGAGTTAGATCACTCTCCACACAATTTCCCAAATACCATAAAACTGGGTCAACTTTGAGAAGCATGTTGACAATGTGGTAGTTCCCCAGGGTAAATGACTTCCCAGAGGATACAATAATTATTTTTTTGGCATTTAGTTTCAGTTCATGATTCTAGCACTAGTTATTTGTTTAGGGCAATCCTTCCTGCAGGATGGCTAAGTCATTTGGGGATTCAGTAACTGCTCCTAGCTAGTAGTCATCTGCAAACATAAGTCATCCAGAATCCTTTGGTATTGGCTTTTACTTCAGAGAAGTAGATACCAAACAGGACTGAACCCTGGGGCCTCCTGTAGTGTCTGGTCACTTTGTGGAAGTAGCTTCCCCCATTTTGATCTTATACATACCATCTGTGAGCCCGTTGATAATTTCATTGAGTAATGCAGGGGTTTATTCCCAGTTTATTTAGCTTTCCTATGTATTATATCCAAGCGGGATTGTATAAAAAGCCTTTGCCAGGTCAAGCTATGCAGTGTGTACTCTTACTTTCATCCATTTCTTTGGTGACCTTCTTAATGAAGTCCACCATAATGGAGCATGACTTGCTCTTGATGATTCCAAAGTAAGATGGGTTCAGTGTTTGGAGGTTCCCTATGTTCTTATTGATTAGTTCCAGTAAGTCTTTCCATGGCTTTGCATATGAGGCTGGTCAAACTTATGGGTCTGTAATTGCTTGGGTCTATGGAAGATCCTTCTTTATGCAGAAGAATGGCTATAGCTGTTCTCCATTTGCTTGGTAAAAAAACCTGTATGGAAGGGAAAGGTTGAACAGTGTTGTTAGCAGGGTAACTAAATCATGCCTTGTGCTATATAAGATGCATCCATTCCAGGGATAGTGTTAGGATCTATTGATCCAACATTTTTAGCTTTTGATGGCACTTTCAGGACCTGGTCTTATATGACAGCTGGAGGTGAGTCAGTTTCAAGTACATCTTGCGGGATAGACAGAATGCAGAGAAATATAAAGGTTGGGCTAAATGTATCAGCCAGTAAGTAAGCTATATCTTATGCCTGTATAGGGCACAGTGTTCACAATCAGTTCAGTGCATTGCTGGATTCTGCCTCTGGTACTACAACCATAACTAAAATGCCTTGTGATAGTCTTTGGCTTGGCTTGGGTAGTTATTTTAGTTTCAAACTTGGTTTTGGTGGATTTTGTTAAGCTCCTGAGTTGTTTGTACATTTCACTGATGAAGGCTGTATCATTCTGGAAATTACCCATCTTACTTTTGGTCAAAATGCACCATTTAATTGTAAAGCTTGTTGAAATTATGGTTCCACCTGGGGGGGGGTTCTGAGGTTTGTTTTGACTTTGTTCCTAAGGAAGAGAAGTGTTGTTTAGGTGCTTGTGTAAGCACAAAAAGCAAGAAAGAAAACCATAACTTGTGCTCAAGACTGCCATTTTATCATCTGAGCAATGTTTAATATGGAAGATTGTAATGAAACAGTAACAGGTACAGAAAATATCTGCAGGAGTAAGAAGGGAAAAGCAGCATTGTGAAGCATAACATAAACACTACTCCCTATACTAATAATGCCACAATGAACTCAAAAATGAAAAATATGGTGCCAGGGTACATTTTTGGCTAGGCTTATGTAGGCCCTAGGGTCAATAGCCTAGTACCTACCTATGAACGACATGGATTCACTTCAGATTCTTTTGCAATTTATTTTCTGGTTAAGGGTCACCGATGTGCATGAAGAGACATTAAGATATAACAATGCACCTATGTAAAATATCTAGCCTGAGAGAATACAATCAGGTAGGACATGTTAGTGTAGTAGGGTTTGCAGAGCAATTCTATCATGAGTGAGGAGATGCTAAGATCAAGCTTCAGTATAGATGATGTCATTCAGAATCAGCTCAGTACACTGCTGCACTGGGCTTCTGAGATTACAAACATAACTAATACCTTGTGCTACATTCCTTTCAGATGAGTGAAGTAAATTAAGCAAAACTATTACAAAAGTGAAGAGGTAGTGGTCTACAAGTGCACTTTGAAACTGGAGGGGACTTCATTTTCATTTGCAGTATATAATATACTAAGTGATCACTGAGACTGCATATATAAAAGAGATGATAACAGGCAAGGACTAAATATTTGATGGACGTGATAAAAAGTCTTAATGAGGTGGGGACAAGAGGTAGAAGGTTAAAAGGAAAACAGTAGATCAGATTTCAGTTCTACAAAACAGTAGCTTGAAGGAATCCTATTCTGTATTTATTTATTTGAATTTGTTTTAGTGGAACTGAGCACGGATCAGATGTGACTAATTTCAATCTCAGCACAGGAAAGAAATATAGTGCTTTATTATCATTCATTCTTTTTTTAAAAACTGAAGACAGGCAGAAAACCAGTTCTGGATGGAACAACAATCCATTGCAGGACAAGTGTGTACATGTTACAAGCTAGTATAACATATGCACACCTATTGTAAATTTGAGGGGTCACAAATTAACCTACATACATGCCTTTAGAATGTGGAAGAAAATGAAACCATCCAGCTAAAAAACAAAAAAAAATCCTTAGGTTGGAGGATCCACACAATAAGAATAGAAAGAAACCAGGCACTTATCCCTGTAGGATGTGTAAGCAATGTCATGCTATGCTGAATTCGGGGTCCTACTACCTCCCCTCGAGAAGATTCAGGTTCCACTCCAACAAACATTTTAACTGTGGATCTAAGGGGGTAGTCTACCTTGGATGCTGTGTTACCTGCCATGGTTTTTACATTGGGAAAACTGAAAGGGTGTTTAGGAGAAGAGTTTATGAACACTTCAATGACATCAGTGCAAGGAAGGAAAGTAATGCCTTCTACAAACACTCTTTGACATGTAAGGACATGGAAATAAAGTTTATGGTGTTGGAACAGGTACAACCAGATATAAGAGGGGGTAGTTGGGAGTCCAATTTAGAATACCGTGAGCTATTTACTAGACACCCAGGTCTGAATGACACTCTTAGCATTATTAGTGTTCTGAAATTGAGGCAAGCCCGTTTATAATACAATTCAGCATAACATGACATCTGTTATATTACTACACTATATATTTTTATATATTTTTTTATTTTATTTTTTTATTCACTTTTGCATTCATAAGATTTTAGAATAAGACACATTGAAGGTTAAGTTACCCATTTGAAACTTAGAAAAGAAATGTTTTTATAATGCTATTAAATAGACCTAGATTTTAATTTGGAATCTTGATTTTACCCCTGATGTTCAAAAGGGGTTACTGCATTTATTTGTGATTACAAAAACACTTAACATTTTGATTTAATGTTATGTTTAACATGATTATTCAGTTGCCAAGACATTTTTACAAATGAATCATTTTTTAATAACAATAAGAATGTATTTTAGAATTTGCCTTATATGGTGATTTTCCTTTTGGAAAGATCCACAGGAAGTCATGTGATGACTGTGGAAGTATTTAATGTGAATGAACTTCCAGTTCATGTTTTTTGCCTTGAAAAGGAAGAGACTGTGATTTTAACTTTGCCTTGTCATATTAAAGGATCTTATTGGAGACCTAGCAGCTGATTGATTTCTTCTACTGCTTATTTTGAAAGCCATTGTGTACCTGCTTCCGGGTCCTGTGGTGCCAAGTGGTTTGCATTCGTGGTTTGGTTTTGCTTCTAGTTTTGAAAAAAAAATCCTAAATTAGATTAAATCAGACAACCTGCAAGCACTGTATGATGGTGTTAACTGGACCACTGTATTATCCCTTTTAAGTAACATGAACTAACAGATGATACAGATAATTAGTAGCACCTTTTAGTTCTGTTCATTAAGTAAAACACTGTTCGAGTTTATACTCTAATTAATACAAGCGTAAAGTTCTATTCTTCATGCTCAAAGCTGGTATATTATTTTTTTATTTAACTAAGAACAGATCAGTTTTTGAGTTGATACAAAGCTGTCCAGTTAAACATCTTCTGATATTAAAAGTATGTAAGAGGCAATAATAATAATAATAGCAATAGAAGTTGTTACACATTTTTGATTTTTTCTATTCTAGGAATGCAACTTTTATTAATTTTATTTCAGGCTTTTGTACATATTGCATGTAGTTTATTTTCTTGTTTAATAATCTTATTCTCACTATTTATTAATATTTTGTATTAATTTATTGTATTACTATTAAAAAAGAAAAGAAAATTCTCTTGAATAAAGTGCGTGTAAGAGGCACACTTACCACGGTCCATATAATGCTGGTAGTAAATGGCGGTTTCAGGGGCAGATGGTTTGACATGGCATATTTTTTTCAAAAATGTACATAATTCTACATCATACTTCTCAGCTGTTCAGATTTTTGCTTCATATTTATGGTCTATTCTTCAAAAAGAAAATTGTGTACTTGCAAATCTCTGAGGATTAAAGTCACTAAATAATAATCTAAATAATTACACATTTGAGTTTCAGATTTTATATCCTTCAGAAAATACATGCTGATGCAAAACCTGGTATTTTAGCATTTTCCTAAGTTTAAAGAGCAATATTTAAAATCTGTCCCTATATTTGAGTTTTGTCCCCTCATTATTTTAGGCCTTGTCTAGATTTCTTGTGCTAAGAGGTTGAGAAGTATGTTCCACAGTCTTAGTTTCTCAACCACTGAGGAATTTTCTAAACAATATACATTCAAAGAAAAAATACTCGGGTAGCAATAGCTTACAGTAACATTCTGGAAGAAAATAATTCAAGCAATTTTATAACAGAGCCAGCAAAATAAAATTAATGGATAAGTCTCTGTAAAGCTGTGTGTATGTGTGTGTGTGTGTGTGTGTGTGTGTGTGTGTGTGTGTGTGTGTGTGTGGTGGAGGAGGAGGATGATGGGGGTTAGAAACATTATGTTACCAGGCATTATTTATTCCTGTATGAGAAAGCAGAATGCCATTTGCAAGATGCTGAATTGTTGTAATAACTGATGGCATTTTGATTCAGATTTTAAAGTCAAATTACCTATAAGAAAAAGGTGATAGTACCTTACACTGTCAGTGGTAATGCAAAGCAGAAATGTGAGATTTATTCTGATGATTATATGCCAGAAAGCATATTAAATGCAGGTCAGGTATATAAGCGTAAGTTAATGCAAAAAAACTGAGTAGTAACTGTCTTATATGACTGAATAGGGAAATATGCTTTAAAATAAGTTAAATAATTAATTGCATTTATCATATTAGAATACATTTAGACTCATTCAGAAAACTCTGTTCTTAGCTACAAGAGAGTATCGCTGGTAAGAATAAACCAGTATAGCTTCATAGGTGTGTACTAGGCTAATGGCACTGGAGCCTTTACAAGCCTAGTCCATAGGATTACCCTGGCATCATGCCACAGGACCTTAGTTCCCAGTGCCTCTGTCGAGTAAAGCCACTGGACTGATCCTGGGATGAAATTTCTATTTCCCATCCACTCATCAAGATTTCTCTTGAAGAGGGCCAGTGAGGTGCTCTGCTTGACTTGTACGGGAAGTTTATTCCATCGCATGGGCAGTCTCTAGGTTATGAACCTGCCCCTCCAGCATGTTCTGTTGATTGTGGTAAAGAGGTTGAGGTTTCTGGAGCATGTGGTGTGGAGGGATTGGGATTTCTTTAGCTGTAGCATTTCTAACAGAGCTGGGTCAGACATGGCTTTGTAAGTCAAGCAGAGATCGCCTCTAAGTAGGCGATATGAAACAGAGAATAGTTGGAATTTTTTTGAGCCTGTCCATATAGGACAAATGCTTAATGCCTAGGATCCTCTTTGTGAGGTACTTTTGTGGCCACTCCAGTTGCTGCAGGTATTTAGTGAGGTACATGCAAAATGGGGCATTGTACTCAATGATTGGCCTAATGAGGGAAGAGTCAAGGGAGGCAATGACCTCTTTCTTCCTGGATATAAAACCCTTAGTAATGAGATGTGACACATAGAAGGACTTTCTGACCACAGTGGCAATGTGGTGGTCAAAAGAGAGGTTGCTGTCAGCCTGTGTTCCCAGATCTCTTATAATGCCTTCTGTGTTCAGCGGGCTACCATCAATGTAGTAATTCATGGGGAACCAGGTTTTTCCCAAAGGGGATGATGGCACATTTTTTGGCATTGAGCTTAAGGCCATGGTTCTGACACCAGTCATTGGTCTCAGTAAGGCCTTTCTGTAGGATGTCAACATCACTTGGGGAGTTAATAATAGCTCCAAACTTGCAATCGTCTGCAAACTCTGTCAGCCAGAGTGCCTTTGTGTTGGCCTGGACTTCAGAGAAGTAAATACCAAACAGGAGAGGACCCAGGACTGAACCCTGTGGGACTCCTCTCATGACTGGTTGGCAGTCGCTGTTGGAGTCATCTACTTTCACACTCTGGGTTCTACCTGTGAGCCAGTTTGAAACTCACCTACTGATATAGGGGTTGATACCTAGCTTAGTGAGTTTTTCTATGATTCCTAAGTGGGGAATGGTATCAAAGGCCTTGGGCAGATCAAGGTAGGCTGTATGAATCACCTTGCCTTCATCCAGAGCTCTGGTGACTGACTCAAAGAAGTTGACCAAGTTGAGCAGGCATGATCTACCCTTCACAAAACCAGACTGTGTGGGATCCAGAAGGAGATTCCCTATATCCTTGTTTATTAGGTCCACGATGATGTGTTCCATAGCTTTGCATATCAGACTTGACAGGCTAATGGAGTGATAGTTTCCAGGGTCTGTAGTCACTCCTCCTTTGTAGGGAGGGATGACTGTAGCAGTGCGCCATTCAGTAGGGACAAAGCCTGATGTGAGGCTGTGACTGAACACAGCACACAAGTGAGGTGCCAGTTCACTCTGTAGTTCATGTAGAACACAGCCATGAATATTGTTAGGTCCCATAGAAGCTGTATTCTTGGTCTTGGGACAGTGCTGTTTAAACCTGTGCAGCAGTAATACTGGGCACCTGGCAATCTACTGGTATTGTGACTGGTTCTTTGAGGGGGGGTAAAGTTGGCACTGAATCCGTCGGCCAGTATATTGGCAATATCTGTTGGCTTAGTATAGGAGGTACCATTGTGCAGTAGCTGAGAGCAAATATGGGTATTGCCATGGAGATTCTTTACATAACTATAGAAGGTCTTGTGGTTGTCTTTACTATCTGCTGCAATGCTGTTTTCTTAGCTAGCTTTAGAGGATTTGATGACGGATCTCAACTTTTTGTTGAGGCTGATAAGGGAGTTTTTCCAGTCTTGGGACTTCACCTTATTCCACATCAGTTTCCTCCTTCAGTTATAGAGTTTGTTTATGGCAGGGGACCACCAGATTGGCTTCCTTTTTTTGGAGGAGAGCATCTTGTTTCTATTGGGTATGGCAAGATCCATGCATTTGTGTATGTGTTCATACAGTGCAGCTATTCTCCATTTGCATGGGTGCCATGAAGTTAGCCTCCTCTGTTTTTAGGAGCCCAAAGTTAGCTTTAGAGAAGTTTTTCATGGTGGTTACCTTTGCAAGTGGGGGCTGGGAGGGATGTGGATTTCCTGATAATTAGTTTGTGGTAGGATCTAACCAGGGAAGAGTGGACTATTAGTGTAGAGCAATGGTCGCCCATGTTAGTAATGACCAGGTCAAAGATGTTGCTACCTCTAGTCTGGGTAAGAAAAAGCTGGTCCAGGGCACTGAATTAATGAATTCCAGGAAAAGTTGGGCAAGTGTATTGGTATACGAGTAGTTTTCCCAGTTAATGGAGGGTTAGTTAAATCATAATGTAGAAATCCCTGATCAAAGTTAATTGTGACTTAGGACAAATCATTATAAAAGCTGTAAGCAGTCTTACTTAAGATGAATCCTGACTCTGAGGCATCTGGAACTGATGGTCTGTTGCCAAAAAATATGAAAAATAATGGCAATGTCTTATCCATACCACTAGTCCACAATGCTAACCTGTCTTAAAACCTCAGAACTTTCCCCATACTAAGAAAGTCTCCAATTATCCATTCTGCTACCTAAAAAGAACACTGATTCTTCCTTCTCCAACTTCTTTCCAGCTGAAGACTACCTCCTTACCTCTGCACTAATGTGCAGATTACTTTATAACATGTGAATTTCATATAAATGTACATCAACATATACTTACATTTACCCATCCTAATCTTTTAGCTGTGTTTGCTCATTACTCCTGTATTTATTCATCTTAGCATTTTCAATCTAATTCTTGAAGAATGTGCAGTTCCTAACACCTGAATAGAAATACAGACAAAGGCATCCAAATACAGAAAATTTCACAATAAAAAGTAAGACCACAAAGAAGAAATGTAGTAAAAAGATTAGTAATGCAGAAGTTAAAACAATAGAAGTTGAAGTTATGGAATACTTGCATAGTGGAAGATTTAGTGTAGAAAGCCTAACCCAGGTTACATCATAGCATAACAGTTTCCCAAAGTAAGGGAAATAGGAGGAGCAGTAGACAGCTGAAGAAGAAATATGGACATGGGAAAGAAAAAGAGATTTAATACTGTGCAAAATTTATACAAAGGATAAAACATAACTAATTAATACAAAAAAGCAGCACCACAGATGTTTGAAGAGAAATACAGGCAAAGGCATCCAGACATGGAAAATTTTACAATAAAAAAAAGAAAACAAAGAGGAAAAGTAGAAAAAAGGATTGATAATGGTGAAATTAAAGAAACTGATGTTATGGATTAACTGTGAACTAAAGGATTTAGTGCAGACAAAATAACTCTGATAACATCACAGCAGGATACATCAAAATATCCCCAAATTAGGGAGAAACCAGTGGAGTGGGAAACATCCAAACAGTTGCCATATGAAGATACTTTGGAGCCTTACATAGGAAACCAGTACAAATGTTCAATTGGAGTTGCACCGCAAGGGAAGTAACAGGAAACTGTGGCAACTATGACCCAGTCAATGTTGTGGAATGATAGGCCAGTGAATTCCAAATTTAAAGAATAACGGATGACACAGGATGAAACTGAAGAGAATGTGGCACAGGAGGATGATCTGGAACTTTTATATAATGCCAGCAGGAAATTGAGAACAAGGAATGTGCCATCAGTTTAAAAGGAAATGATCTAAGAGAAGAAATGTTTGATTTAATAAAGCTGGACAGACATATTAAGATCAATTAAAGAAACAGACTAGAGAAAGTCAGTAAATCTCAAAAAGTTAGAAGTTTAATTAGATTAGTACAATAAAACAAATGAACACAATAATTAAGACTGTTCATAGAGATTCATGTGATATAACAGAAGTAAATAGGATATGTTATTGTACAGCTAGAGTAATAAAAGATGAAGCCGTCCCACAAAAAACACAGGGTAGTAAGGAAAAGGAAGGGGAAATCGAATACCGTCATGGAAGTGTAGAATAGAGAAAACTATACAGCAGTTAGGACAAGAAGTGTCAAGGTTAGAAGAGTATAGAAGTGGGAACAGATCAACAAAAATACTCAAAGATAGATGTGAAAAAAGCAATGCACAGTATCTGAAAAGATCAGGATCTATCTTGCACTATCGCAAATAATAAACTAAAAATATCAGCACAGGCAGGAAAACTTAGAAGATATGCAGATAAATGTAATGGAAAGTGCAAAATAAGTAATTTATTGATAACTCAAAATGTTTTATAGAGAACTGGGAAACAAGGCAAAAGGAAATGAAACACCACCTAAAAATAAAAGAAGAAATAGACACATTTTGGAGAAATATCCATGAAAATCCTGTGGAACAGCAAAGACACTAAATGAATAGAAGACGTAAAAGAAAGAATAAGAAGTTCAAATGTACAGGATATGAAATGGAATGCAATAATGGCCAGAGAGATTGAAATAAAGTTAAGAAAAGCTTCTAATTGGAAACCCCCAAGCCCAGATATGGTACCTAATGTCTGGCAAAATGTATTGGCATCTTTACATGAAGATTTAGCCATGAGTAAGAACTATTTATATGCACAACCCTAACAGACACTAACCTGCTTAACAGGAAAAACAATACTCCTACTTAAAAGCAAACCTGCAAGCTAGCTTAAAATCTATAGACCAATAACTTGCCTTCCGACAATGTATAAAGTTTACACTGGATTTCATGTCGACAGAGTTAATACTCATTTAGAAGAAAACTCAATAATGGCAATAGAACAAATTGGCGATAAAATAATGTCAAATGGGACAAAGGATCATTTGTTGTTAAATAAAGTTATAATGGAGAACTGTAAAAAGGGGAAGAATCTAAGTATGGCATGGACAGACTATAAAAAGCATTTGACAATATCCCACATTCATGGACAAAAGTGTGCTTAAAAATGTATAAGATACACCCTGCACTGATTGATGACATTACAGAGATCATGAAACAGTGGCAAACCACTTGGCATTTAAGCCATGATAAAGGACAAATTATTTTTCCAGGAATACAAATTCAAAGGGGGATATTCCAGGGTGACTTAACCCATTAAGTTGTCTACTTAACAAATTAGGTCATGGTTACAATTTGGCTCCTAGAAAACAACAAAGTGTAAAGATGTTTCATCTTTTTTTTAGATGATTTAAAACTGTATAGTTCATCAGAAGAGGAACTGAAAGATCAAACGCAAGTAGTCAAAACTTTTTCTGATGATGTAAGAATGTAATTTGATCTTGATTAATGTGCAAATGCAACCTTTAAAAGCAGGAAAGTTGCAGTACCAAGAAAACATCTGTTTGGGACAGGAATGTGATATAAAGAACTTGAGCAAGAGGGAGTGTATACATATTTGGGAATTGATGAAGGATCAACAATAAAACATGAACAAATGCAAATAAACGTACTAAGGAGGAATGTTTTACAAGATTTAAATTAATATTGTAAAAAGCACTGACACCTAGGAACAAAGTCTAAGCTATAAACCAGTTTGCTCTTCTCATCCTAGCTTACAGTTTTGGAGGGATTGACTGGCCCCCAAAGGTGTTGGATAGAAAAACAAGAAGGATGCTTCATGCTCATCAAATGATTTATAAAAATCAGTGCATACCAAGATTATATATTCCCCATTCCAAAGGAGGGATGGGCCTCCTTGAAATTTAAAGTTTTGAAACAAGAGGGGAATAAGTCTAAATGACTTCCCTGCTTAGTTTAGCAGAAGCATATTGGCATCACATGGGAATGGAAATCAAACCAGAAGTAGATAAAAATCAGGCAGCAAATAAATGTGCCAAAAAACAAAAGAAAGACTATAAGGTGAAGAATCGGATCCAAAGGCAAGAAATGTGAAAAATGCATATATATAGTTGCAAGTATAGAAACCTCTTGGGACAACCTCATGTTGATCAGGATTGCAAGCAGGAATGGTTAAGGAGAGGTGGAGTTAAAACAAAAGACAAAAGGTTAATATTGGCAGCCCAAGATAGTGGACTATGTACATGTTGGTTTACAAATTCCATTGAACATGTGGGAGAAACAGATGAATGTAGGTTTTGTAAAACAGAAACGGAAACAGTCACACATCTTGTTTCTGGTTGTGACATACTAATGGCAGGAGGACTGTACACTGAAAAGCATAATCACATGGCAAGATTGTTGCATTGCGGATTGTGCAAACATAATACTGAAGTAGCTAAAAAACACTGGAAACATGAGCCACAAATCATCATAGAAAATGACTAAGTTTATATCACATGGGATCATCCATTACCAACAATTCAAAAAATAGATGCAAGAAAAGCAGATCTTGTAGTCCATGAAAAGAAGACAAAAGTAGCTTTGATCATTGAAATTGCTACACACAGTGACTATAGTGTTATGTACATTGAGACACAAAGTCATAAAATACCAAGATTTGCAGAAGGAAATGAGGGCAATGTGGAAGAAGGATGCCCTGACAGTTCCAGTAGTAGTAGCAGCAATGGGTCTTATAAAAACAATTTACAATCAGACTTAGATATGCTACCGATGCATGTAACTCCATACGAACTGCAGGAGGAGTAGTTACTGGGCACACTGCGGGTGCTGAGAACAGCATTTCTGGCTAACATCAAAGAATGAAACAATACTAACTTCAAGAACTTTAATCATACTTTCACTTAGGAATGGGGTCTATTCATTTCATGGTATTAGAAACCCAAAAGACTTGGAGAAATTAAAAAAAATAAGCAGAGCATGGAGTCATGTAGGGTGCAGCACCTCAACCTCCTTTGTGACACATGTCAACCCTACCTACATTAGCATAAAGAAGGGTGATTAGGGGTTGTGGTGTTTTGCAGCATAATAAGCAAAGCCTTCACTTCTGCCCCCCCATTGACTACAGACCTTTACCTGCATGGGCTAGACAGTTCTGTTATTATTTATCAAGCTACCTACTCAGAACAGCAATGGTACTTATGGATAACAAACTCTCTAAAGCAGCATTTTTCAAATGGCGAGCTAAGATTCCAAGGGATGCCTAGTCATGTTTCTGGGGGATTCAGGACCATGAACTGAAGATCCTCTCATTCTTCACACAGCCCAGTGAATGACCATGTGCATGCACACATGCATACGAACAGCATGTACTGTAGCTCAACTTAGAAAGTAAAGAGATCACGTGCAGTTGTGGTAATGAAAACTAACTATACTGGGACTTGTACTTTACTGATTGCTTCAGCTTTTGCCCCCTATAACCAGCTGTACGCTTCTATTTCTGAGCTGTTTTCATGTGTATGTTTTCTAAACTACGTGCATGCTTCTTGTAGCATTTCTGTCAAGTTGCATTTTTGATGGATGTCATTCAGTGGGCTGTGAGGTTGAGGAGATCTGGGTCAACTTTCAACATTGGATCCTTCAGGCAAGGCTTAATTAGATTTGAAAATATTCAGTACTTACGAATACTATACTGTGTTATGTTACTAGGAAACTGCATTCCTGCTGTTAGATTCTGCACTGTTAAACATCCCCCTGCATTCTTTGATGACAAGGGGTGTGTCTTTTTCTAAACAGGGGCCAGAATACTGTAACTCTATACCTGCCGACATTATGGATCAACGACATCTACCTGCTCTTAATGCTGCTCTGAAAAGTTCTCTCAAAAGAACAGCTTATGCTGGAGAACAATTTAAGCAAACAAAGCATCCCTCTCTAATTATACTACTTTGCAGGTCATGTATTACTTCATAGTTTTGTCTCTAGTGGTGGGGTTATTTATTTATTTTTGGTGATTGGTAATACAGTGTACACCACTCTTGCCTCTTTTAACTAAAGCAGTTGTAATTAGCACTCATCTGTACATAATGTAAGTTATGTAAACTTACTAACATTTACATTAGAGTGTACTGAATGTTTCAATAAAATTAACAGGGTTACCATACACTGCTGCCTTACCTGGTATGTTTTGTACATGGAGAGGACTTTTGAATGTTGCACTACATTATCAGGCATGTGTTCTGCATGGACTGGATTTACTTGCATGCATGATTTCCACATGGAATGGATTTATAAAACTTGCACTGCCCTACTAGGCACATTTTCTGAATCTCATACTTTCTTAAAAGGAATGTTTAGTGCATGGAGGCACCAAATAATGGACTTATACCTGACACAGTCAGTTAGTTGTGTCATAAATGTCTTAAAGCCTGTGGGTACAAACAGCTGCTCAATCTGTCCTGCTCAAGAAACATTATATGCATTATTATGTGGCAGCATGTCACAGTGAAGTACGTGTGTACTATGCTCACTGCAAAGAAGACACCATGTGTGCACTCTCCCATGTACAACCATGTAGGTACATCAGATTGTTCATTTAAATGCAGATCATTGGCTCTATAACATGTTGGAATTGTCATATCAAAATGCCACACTGCCACTCCATGGCATTTAATTCAGTGGATCACAGACTCCTGATTAAGCAATTAAAATGGCACTGCAGTATATTAGCTATAGTGTTTTCCCTCATATCTCTGCACATGCTAGTATGTTGTGGAAGGCTTGATTTTATTGAGTTCTAATCACCTTGGGTTGTGTACCGCAGGGCTTGCTCTTGGCAACCTTGTTATCCATTGCATAAATGCTGCTCTGCAAAGAGATCTTGGGAAGGGAGGTATTTCTTACCAGATTTATGTTAATGTTATTTAGTTATACATTCAGAATGTGTGCTGGATTAATATTCAGTTTTAAAATGGATGTCTATGAATAGGTAAAAACTCAACCCAAATAAGGAAGAGGCTATTTTGATCCATACCACCATCAATCAAAACTTAATTTTCTCACCCAACTGATTATACAAGGGGGCCTATTTGCATTTTGATACATGGGTTAGAAATTTTGTATTTATTCTTGACAACAAGTTGACAATAAAAGACCAGGTATCATCTGTTGTCAAAACATGTTATTAAGTCTGAAGAAATTAGCTAAGACTAAATGTTAAATCCCACCTTCAAGCTAACCAGTGATGATAAAAGTTCCAATGCCTTCACTTCTTGACAAGTGCAATACTCCTTATATAAGGGTTATAGATGGAGCTTCAGAACACCTTCAGAGAGACAAAAAATCCAAGCCAAATCTCTTGACTGGGGCAACAGTGTCTCGTATCACTCTTGTGCTGCCCTTCCTTTCCTTCCTTTGTTTTTATATTATTATAATATAATATAAATATTTATTATAAAATATTGAATTGAAATTTGACAATATATTTATATATTTAAATTTATTTCAATATTTAATCATATAAAAAATGTACATATATATATATATATAATGACTAACAACATATACATATATAGGGTTAGGTTTAATTTTTTTTGTTTTTTTTGTTTTGTTTTATTTGTATATAATGTATATAACCCTATGATAGAACCATTAGAATATCTAAATAAAGATAGACAGAGATAGAAATAATACAAAAAAATCTACAATCTTACACAGATTACTATGCAAAAAATTTTTTTTCTTTGAAAAAAAATTTTATAAAATTTATATTAAATATATAATAATATATATGAAAAGAATTGATATGATATATATGAAAATTAGGCTAGACTGTTTTCATTTTATTTATGAAATTAAAAAATTTTTATTTTTATATTATTAACTACTATCTTAAACCACTAGATAGAATGTATAGATATATTTTATATATTATATATTGTAGTTGGTATTAATATTAATACATATAATATATATATAATAATTTATTTGTTTTGTTATCACTATATGGACTGTTTGATGACAACATAATATACTTGACTTTTTTGAAGGTGAAAAAGAAAAAAAAAAAATGTTGTTTTAATTTACCTGCTGTCTTAATTAAATTGAATAAGTGAAGAATCAACATCATTGGTCAATTAGTTAGTAATAAAAAATTGTAATAGATATAATAAATGAGTTTTAATTGTAATGTTTCATTGAATCTGAAGAAGCGTGTTTTGGATGATGCAAAGCGCTTATTCTGTTATTTTAATAAAGAAATATTCTCCTACGTGGTGGTGACTTCCAGTTTATACTACGCTGCAGTAAGTATGCCAGCATCCCATTGCAGCTCACCATAATATTAACATCTTGTCTCACATACCAAGTCGTGTGTGAGATGGACCTCATCTATGTGAGAATATGTTGTGTTCCTATATCCATGTGGCCACTGAGAGCTGCAGTGCTGATGCTGATCCTTCCAAAAATGAATACTAAAACATCAGAGAAGGCAAGTGAATCAGATAAAATCATGATGTGTCCCATAAAACCACAGACACATGGACACAAGAAATACTAACGTGCAGTGGCAGATTATAACAGCAACAATATGACCAGCCACACATGGCCAGTCAACAAATTAATTTAATTTTAAAAAGTTTTGTTATGTTCAGCACTGCAAACTCATTTTAGTTACCTTATGTGGTGAACATAACCATTATTAATGTATTTTATTATTAAAAAGACTGAAATTTATGGATATATGCCAATTAATCAACACATCTGATTTATCAAATTCAGACTGGTTAGATCTTAGCAGACTACTTCCCTATGCCCACGATCTATGCAGAATGATAAATAGTACTTCTTTTAAATCCATGCCTAAACTTATATTTCTTTTACATGAAGTACTATATAATGATTTTAATTGAAAAAATGTAACTTCAGAACTATATAAAATCAATATTGTCAACAAAGCTACTCCTAATCAGAGGTTTTGTAATTTTATTTTGAAAGAACATCCTTTAATGTTAACAAATGAGAATAAATCTAATTGTTTATATTCTGTTAAATTAACCTCCAATACACACGTTTGGAAAATCGTCTCATGGAAATTTTTGCATAGAGCTTTTCATACTCCCAGCAAAATAGCCAGATTTAATAGATCAGATTTGTTTTTTGTTCTGATGAAGTCCCCGAAGGGTCATGCAGGGGAAGAAAGTGCTTAACAAGTAAAGAAATGAATAAAGATTGTTTGCATCCAGCTTTATGGTTTGTTCCAATTGTGGAGCTTATGGTGTTACTTGTGCTCTATTGGGCATCTTTTATCCATTTTTAGCATAGCCAGTTTTCCAAAGATGAGAATCAAACTGTGCATTTTGGATCTAGGAGATAAACACCTTAAAATTATGCCAACCCTTCCCCAAAAAATGTAAACTCAAAATAACTACAAAAGCTAAGCAAATCCAAAACCAGTGTTTTTGTAGAGGGGTAAACCACCTGCATCCCTCACAGCTTGCTACTTGTATATACAAAATCTTAGGCTGAAAAATAATAGGAAAGGGCATACACCCTTCCCTGTTATAACAATTCTGTTGATCTTTTGGGTTTTAGATATTTTTGCTGACATATTTTCTGTTGATATTGTGATATTTAGATCATTTTACATACACCCATATACATACAGTTGCCACCTTTTCAAATGGCTAAAGTAGGACATTTTTTGTGAAAACACATTTTTAAATGACAAACTGCACCCAAAGCCAGTACAAAGGACTGAACTTCATTTTTTTGCTAAACTAAAAATGTATTCTTATAGCATTTGAGTACCTATGCTGTTTCAGATAACATTCAGGTGTGTCAGATTCAAAATAATTGAGGCTATGGCCAAGATGAGCACAGAGTAGTGGCATTTTTCAGCTCTGTCACTTCAGAACTATATTGACATGAAAAATATCTATCCTAATATTGGATTTTTTTCTTCTAATTAACTCTCTAGGATATATATTAGGATAGTATATAAAAATCTTTACTTACATTTTAAATTTTCTGTCAAATTATCATTGACAAATCTTCAACATCAGAAAACAAGATTAACTTCACTAAATCTTCTCATCAAGAGACAACTCTAAAAAAGAAATTACAATACTTAATAGCTAACCTTCAAGAACCATCAACAAAAATAGACAAAATGGATCTGAAACTGGATAATTTTAAAGAAAAGTGTACTTAGCAAATGGACATTCTACATGATGACTTATCACAACAGAAAAAAAAACAGATTTCTGCGATAGAATCATCATGAAAGGCATGGACAGCAGGATTCAAGAAAGTGAACATAATATTGAATTTCTCTTAAAAAAACTCTTCTACAGTCAAAAGTTTATGACCTTGAAAATAGGTCATATAGGAATAATGTAGGAGTATTTGGTCTACCAGACAACATAGAGAGAAATAATATGGAGAAGTTCATGTCCTCTTGGCTGCCTGAAATCCTGGAACTGCCAGAAGTATTTTCTTATGGTATTGAAAGGGCCCAGAGATCCTTAGTATCTACTAAAAATGACAAAAGCAACTCTACAAAATCTGTTATTGTGAAATTTCCATTTTCTCATGATAAAGAAATGGTTTTAAAAGCTGCATGGGCAAAAATCACCAATTAAAATAAAATATAATGTCATTTGTTTTGATAATGATTATTCTCCTGCTGTAATAGCAAAAAGAAAGATCTTTCTACCCTTATTCAGAGAACGTAAAAAAAAATCAAAAACCCATTTGCTATTTCCTGCAAGACTGAAAATCTTCTATCAAAATGGATTTAAAACATTTCAAGATCTGGACTTTGCTATTTCATTTATAAGAAACAACAACTTTATAGAAAAAAATTGAAGAAATGGAATGGGCAAATCCAAGTCTTAAAAGAACTGCTGATAATAGTGCATGGAAAACCTTTGACCCCAAAAATAAACTTAAAAAATGAATAATATCTGATTCTTCACCATATTGTTATTATAATTCCAAACTGTTCAACATCTCTCTTCCAGCTTAAGGGTACATGCTAAAATACAAGAAGTTTAGCAAGAAACATCATTATACCAGTCACATATGACCCTTTAGGTCGGGGAAACTGAACTTGACTTCCAGGTGAGCTTATCTTAATTGTTTTGTTGTTATTATAGATGTACATATGTTTTTTCTTCATATTGTAGTAATTTTGGATCAATATATTTTTGTTTCAAGGGATTAAACAAGGGATTGGATCATTTCCTGTGTTTCTTGGTTGGCATCATGATTTTCATGTAGTTTATTGCTTGACTTATTCTACTTGGATTGTGCACTGGTTATTAACTGGTATAGTAGAATGCTGCTGGATGAATACTTTGGATATCTGTCTTGATATGCACTGTGTGGAAGCTCACCTGGGAAACACCAGTGATTACTGTATTGCTGCTATTTTTAATTTTGGAGATGGATTATGTCTGGGGTTTTTGGACAAGGTAGATGATATATGAGAGTTCCTTTGTTGTCTATGTGCTCTGAGAGGACTGTGGATGGCTTGGTGGAGCTTTGTTTGTGGTGTGCAACTGATGCTCTGAGGGGATTCTTTGCATTGGTGCTTTATTGTGGTTTGTTTTCTGGGTTATCTCTCTTTGCAAGTAGTGTGGACAGCACAGTGAAGTTTGGGATAGTTTTTCAGCTGGTCCATTTGTTAGTGGTGTACTAGAGAGCCTGTGGAGAACTTGTATGGGTATTTTTTTTTGTGTGCGTCTCTTTATATAGACACATTATTGTCCCTTTATTTCTTTCCATCTCTTCATTTTATTCCTTCATGGTGCTCTACAAGTTGTGATTGTGTCTCGTGCCAGTGTAGTTGCCTGGGAGGAAGAAAAATGCAGAGTTTACTTACAGTTTTCCACTGAAATCTTCAGTTTTGTCTATTCATTAAATCCAGCTCAAGATCCTGCTTCCTTCGATTCTGGTGATGCGCGTTCATTACAGATACATCATTCAGTAAGCCTTGTGACAAGATGACCTTTGATCCCGGACTTAGTTACATTGCACCTAGAATACTTAAATGCCACAGTGAATCAGATCCTAACAGATTATAGCTCAGAAGGCTTTTTAAGGGACAAACGCTTAAAGAAAATGTAAATTGAACTTTGGTATGTACTTTATTTGAACAAATAAGTGTTCAACTTATACCAATATTTTATACTTAATAGGATTTGCAAGAAACACAATCCTTTACACTTAAAGTTGTAAGTGACCACTGAATACTTGGTTATTTTTTTAATAAATAGCTTCACTTTTTATACTTAATTACCTTTTTTTCAGCTGTCAAAACATTTGGTTTTTGACAGTAAGCTGTTGTGACACCATTTGTAAACACTTAAACAGGTATAATCTGACAAGAACTGGTAATATCTTGAAATATTATTTGTCTTTGTACATGAGCTACAAAAGAGAGAAAAGAGGAACTGAAAGAGAATGGGGAGACAGAGGTAAGAGGCAAAGGGAGAGGAATAGATAGGTTTTACAGCATACTGATCCACACTACACTTTTCAAAATGTTATCAATAAATATGCATATGTATCTTTTACCACTAGAAATAACTTTAATTAATAGGTCTTGCCTTTTTTTATGGTAGGCTCATTAAACTTTTACTGTAGCGTATTCATTACCCTTAGATGATTGATATTCTATTCATAATTGAATAATGACTTTTAAGTCAAAACTATTATACTTCCTTACCAAATTTGGTTGACTCAATACGTTTTTATATTCTAACATATGTGTTTTTCGATATGTGATTTTATAAACTGTAAATAAGTTAAATACAGCAAAGGTTTTGTTATTTTTTTAGTAAGAATCACAATTGTATCAGACTATTATATGTTGTATTTACTTCTATTTTATTAGAATGCTCATTCTATTGCTAATCCAAAGTACACTTATCCATAATTGTGGTTAGTTAACTTCCTGTTATATCTCAGAAATCTTTCTTTAATAGTCTGTAACTTTTTCATTTCTGAATGACATTTTTTATAGTTTAAGGTATGTTTTACTATTTGTTCTATGTCAGACTTCTGCATATAAGCATTTCATAATAGTTCTTAGGTGATTTACCTGTTGTTTTGTTTCCCTTTTTTGGAACTATGATAGGAAGATATACATTTCTGAAGATTATTGTTTTTTTTCCTTATATAGACAGATGCTGACTAGATGTTGCTACTAGAATGTGAGTTCATTTAGGTGATAATATGTCACCTGAATTAGGAGTTTTAAACTCCAGAGGAGACTGGGTTGTAAATAATGTTACAAGTTTAAGTTATAAAAAAAGTGTTTTCATTATTCTTACTAACATTCACCATTTTTCTAAAAAAGAAAGCATTTCAAAAACAATTTTCTTAGTCTTATTGTTCCATTCAAATAAAGAATTAATATATAGTATTCCTTCTAGATTCTACAGTAATATAGCATTATAGGTTCATAGTTGTTTACTATGCTAACGACCACAAGGACCTTTTCAAGCCTAGCCATGCATCCCAAATCTCTGACAAGTTCTGATAACCTCGATAAGTGTAAGCATGCGCCTGGGAGATGAACCATTTATGGGTTACCTGTGTCCATTAGAGACATAGGTGCCAAACCAGGGATGAATTTCATGTTTACCATCCAATTGTCCAAGTTGCACTTGAATTGGGTTAGGCAGGAACTCTGTTTCACATGGATGGGGGGGCCTGTTCCACAAACAGGGTAGTCTCTGGGATACATACCCATCTCTCCAGCAGGTCTTATTTATATCACAAGCAAGGTTTAAGTCTTTAGAATGGGTAATTCTAGTGCTGTTTGTTTTGTGGATGTGTCATGCACAAAAACACATATTGAACAACTAGGTACTGATGTACTCTTGATAAGATAGATAGCTGCATGACTTAAAAACAGGACATAGCAAGTATCACACAGCAACTGGACAAGTGAAAGTTGTGGTTACAATTAGGGTGCTCCACAGGACTCTATCCTAGGCCCAGACCTGTTTAGATTATAATTTTCAGAGATGTCTTTTTCATCTGAGATGTTCTACAGTCTGTATGCAGATGACTTAAAATGGGTACACTGATTACATGTGTTACAAATATGTCTGCAAATGAATTTGACTAAATTGACCATTTGGGCACAGGAGAATAATATGCTAATAAATACATCAGAAATTAAGCATATGAGATTTGGGAGACAAACTGAACGGTGAATATTTAATGCAGCACACAGTGATTGAAACTGTAGACTCATTTAAGGACCTGGGTATGTGGGTAGATCCAGCTTTGAGTTTTTCTAATCATATTAACCACTTGGTTAATAATGGTTACAAATCTTTTTATACAAATCTATTTTACTATAAACTCTAGGAAATCAGAAATGATGAGTCACTGTCTGTTAATTACATTAGATCCAAACTTTGGGTATAGAATAATAATATGGAAACCTTATAAGAAAACAAGCATGAGTAAACTGGAAAGAGAACAGTGGAAATATACCAAGGACATCCATGGATGTAACAATTTAAATTATTACAAAAAGACTAAAATAGCTAACTTGTATAGTATCGCATATATATATATATATTTAAGAGGATACCTTATTCAGGTACACAGGGGATTTGCAAACAACTACCTCAGGAAATGTTTGGGTTATCAAATAGTACAGAATCATCAGACAACCTATGTAAAAGACTCTGTAGGAACGAGAAGTGTATTCATTGGTTCTCTGAGAGAGTAGCTGATGCATGGAATAGACTACCAAATTATATTAAAATATATCTAAACTAGTGCTTGCTTTAAGAGCAGCCTGGACACTGTTTTGGTATACTGACAAGCTAGAAGGGTATTATTGCCTGTATTTAAAATATTTCTACGCATGCATGCATGCATGTATGGCTGTTAGAAGATGCCCAGGTACTTAAGAAGGGTGGCAGAACCGCTACAATGAAAACTATGCCTGTAGCACCAACTTCCAAACTCAATGTACAAAAGTACTCTATGTATGACAGAGCTGACAAACTACTTGGTAGGAATCCGGTGCTAGCCTATAGGAGAAGAGGCATACACTCACAAAACAAAAATATGAAAAAGTATAAGATCTCTCCAAATGTGCTTCAAGTTCCCAAGCTACAGAGGTCTTTCTTGGTCACCAGTAATAAACTGTCTCAGCTCTATCTATAGTCCGATCTTGCCCATAGATTGGTCTGTGCTAACAATGTGCAATTTTACTCACTGCTGCTAATATGCCCATGTCCACACTGTTTCCTGTGTCCCCTACTGTAGCTTGTTCAGCAACACCAGTTTTCTGGCTACTGGTGCTTTTAAGTGCTTGGGGAAACATGCAAGCCTTGGAAGTATCTGGTACAGGACTATACTTCCTGCCAAACCAATATAACTACATAGTTCACCAAAGATTTTTGTTTCACTCACAGAAGCTGACATCTTCCGGAAAAATCATATTTAACCAGATTAATGCCTGCCTACCAGCAGTATAAAATGTGGAGTAGCGAGAGCAGGACTCTGACATGAAATCAGATAGAAGGCAAAACATATTGTTAAAAGTTTCTCTTTCCCACACTTTGTGATGCAAATGCTTACCCAAGTTGGAAATGTTTCCTTTGGTATGACTCAATCTACCAACAATCAAATATAATCTGAGATGCATTTAAATGTGATTGTAGTTTCTAGCTGAAAAACATGCTGCACTTTTCACCAGAGGTGAAACACTATTAGTTCAAAAAAAAGTTAATGGATCAATTACAGCTCCAAATTCGTACCTGTAGATTTTTTTTTTTTTTGAAACAAAGTTTATTATGAAGCATGGTTCACTGACATGTGCCCAACTGTTAATTCCTTACATTTCACAGTCCTCAAATGTAATATCCAGAAAACTGGACTTTTATAACAGTTGGGTGTGTGATGTAAATTACATGGTTATTTCAAAATACTTGCGTTAAATAATTTTGTTGGACTTGCTTCATGGATCAGCAATTAAAATGAGTACACACACACACACACACACAAACACACACAGGAGAACCTTATCTTGTTTCTTTCAGACTGTCCTTTTGGTCATGTGTTTAGTTGGGCTGAATTTCATGGATTGCTTTTAAGCATTACAGGGAACACTTCTCAATAAACAGAAGACAATTTCCTTTTCTCATTATTGTGTTACATACAGGTAGTGTGGGAGTGCACAAGATACAGTTCCCCACACTGGTGGCAAAACTTTTACCTTTAGTGAATTGTGTTCTGCCTAAGTTATAGCTAACAATTCAAGACTGCTGTCAAGAATTGCTGTCAAAAGGCTAGTCACTGACAAAAACAGGCCAGACCCATTACAACAGACTACAGGCATTCCTGATTAAATTCACCAACCTTAAAATGTTGAAACAGTCCTCATCAGTGGAGCAGCAGATCGTATATGATTACTGATCCTAGCTACTACAAAACTGACCAGATATTCATGTCTGCATTTCTTTCTGCAGTTTCAGCTACATTATTACATTACATCATGCAATAATGGGTAGCATTACAGCTACATTGAACCAGTCAGTGAATCTGCTCAGTTGTAGTAGAAATGATACAATACTAAGTAGCAATAGTAATACAGGGCACCTGCTGCGAAACATCAGGATAAGTACACATTTCCTGGAGTGGGCCCCATTTAGTCATCTGGACCAGAAGCACTTGTAGGAGCTCAGTCATCAATTCTGAATAAATAGAGAACAAAGCTCTGATTCACAGCTGTGGTGTGCACTACAAAATGACCACTAGCTCAATCATCCATGATCTACATCCATGTGAGATTTAAAAATAAAAAATGCTCAACATTTCGACATGAGACAGCAGCTCCAGGTTAAGAGGCATTCCTAGTGGCCATTAAAGGTACTAGGAGACACAAAGATAGTTAAACACAGCAGTAATTAAGTCCCAGTATTTCTAACTTTGAGCTGGAGGGGGAAAATGCCAGTGGTTTCCTAATTCTAGTACTGCAATGTGTACAGACATTGATTGAAAATTTACAATGGCAGCTTCATGACTAGAATTAGAAGATGGCTTAAAGAGTAAACAGAGAAAACTAAATCTATTTTTAGTATGCAAAGGTTTGATGCCAAAAATGAGCAAATACCCAAATAAGACACTTCCAGCAAACTGCAACAAGCCTGCAAATCAGTTTTCTTGTTCCATTTTGAATAAGTGTGATCAAGACAGTTATTTCTCATTTTATAGACCCCACTCTAAGTTCTATGTCACAAAATGTCACAGCTAAATAGACTAGCTGCAATTATGGTCAACTTATTTAACTCATACAACATACTCTTGGAATGCCATTAATAAAAAGTATCTCAATTAACATCAATGGCTTGAATAATCCTAGTAAGAGAGTAAGTTTATTTAAATACCTTAAGCTCCATAGATCCCAACTAATATTTCTGCAAGAAACACATTTAATATCTGAAGATGTATCCAAACAATAACAAATCTTATTCTGCACTAGTAAGCTCAGAAAACTCTCAAAAGAAAAGGGGAGTGGCAGTTTTATGGAATAATACACTACCCTTGCCTAAAATACTTGATGTCTATAAGGATAATAAAGGAATATTTTGTTCTATTATTATAGAATTAAACAATAAAATATATACTTTTGTGAATATCTACTGGATTCCAGGAAATTGAATTACTATGGTAAAGCAACATTTAGATCAGACTGTGCAATTTGCAAAAGGAAATATAATACTTGCTAGAGATTTTAATTGTATTTTAGATAATAAAGACTCTACTACCAAGGGTAAAAGACAAATTTCTGTGTCTGCTAAATTAATAAAAGACTTTATATAATTATATCTAATGAAAGACATTAATAACTTTGCTGACCAAAGCTCTTTGTTTTTCACATTCTTTCCTGATAGACATAACACCTACTCAAGAATACACAGAATTTTAATCTCTAATGATTTGACAGACTCCCTAACCAGCACTAGAGTAATTACTTGTCCCCTTTCTGATCATAATTCTATAATTTTTGACTTATTGATTAATCATAATTATTGTATTCAAATTAACAGAATACCTGCTTAAATTACAAAATTAGTAGATTTTAAAGAATTTATATCTTTAGAAACTCAGAACTTTATAGAACTTAACACTAATGACATTTCTGAAATATATATCTGGGATGCTCTAAAAGCATACTGATATGGGAGAATTATAAATTGGTATAACAAAAAAGAAAAATGTGGGGAAAATAATTACATGCTATACAACTTAACTTAGATAATTTAAAAATTAATTTTAAAGGAGATAAAGACATAAGTGATCAGAAATAAATTCTTTAAACAACAAATATCTGGAGATACTAAATCATAAAACCAAGATTAATTTGAAAAAAAAATTAAACTAATAAATATTTCTACAAATCCTAAATCATTAAAATTATTAGCTAACAAAACAAAGAGGCTAAATAAAATTAATCATATTAATGAAATATTTTCCCCCAAAAAGAAAAAGATGGTCTCACATTTATATAAAATCTTCACCGAATTTAGGGGAATTATTTCACAACATTAATCAGAAACTTAATACAATTGATTCTAATGAGGGCATTAAAGCTTTTATTAATAAATATACTAATAAAAGGTTATCAGAAGAGCAAACAAATATTATACATAAACCTCTATCTCTTAAAGACATTCAAATGCAAATTACCAAATTAAAACAAAATAAAGCCCCAGGTAATGATGGTATTATACCAGAAATTTATAAAATATTACCTAACACTGCTGTAAAATTACTTCATAAAGTCTTTAATATTTCCCAGAATATGAACATAATTCCAACATCCTGGAAATATACTTTTATCTTTCCTGTACTTAAACGTAATAAAGACCCCACTTAATGCTCCTCATATAGACCTATTTCCTTGTATATACCGATTACAAAATGTTCATGTCCATTTATTCAGAAATTTAGTAGACAAAGATCAAACACGATTTATAGTAAATAGAAACCCATATGACAACATAAAAAACATTAACACTGATTGAATCTGTCAAACATTTAAATAAGAATCTAACACTAATTAGTTTAGATATAAATTGTGCCTTCGAGTCAATTAACTGGGAATACTTATTCTTCTGGAAGAAGTAAACTTTTCTAATAAATTTATAAATTTTATTTCACAGTTATATAATGACAGTCAAGCTTACATTAAAATTGGTACAAGTATTTCTCAAAATATCCCAATAATAAAGGGTACCAAACAAGGGTGCCCATTATCCCCTTTATTATTCACATTAATTTTGGAACCATGGGCAAACTTAATTAGATGGGACAATGATATTGTACATTTTAAATTGAATTCTAAAGAGTCCCCTAAAATACAATTTTTTGCTGACGACAATCACCTTACCCTTGGCGGTGAAAACTCTTCCATTCACACACGCTTAAAAATATGAATCTCTTTAAAAAATAATCAGGCCTAATTTATAATAATAAAACACAAATTCTTTTAATTGGACCAAAAAAGTTTAATTTATATAATGATTTAAAAAACAATATCTAGCACAGTCTGATCAAATTCTGTATTTAGGTATTATAATTACTAGAAATATTAATATTATTCAAATAAACTATAATAGTCTTATAGCAATAGGAAGTCTGCTAAAACAATGGAATAAATTACCTTTTTCTATGGATGAAAGACTTTCTATTATTAAAATGATTCACCTTCCTAAAATACTATACATAATCCAATCTATTTCATTACCTCCCCCAAATTTGATAATAAAAAAAATGAATTCAATGTTCCAGAAATTCTTATGGTTTCCCAACAAACCTAAAATTGTATTAACTTATCATATGAAAAAGTGGGATAATGGCGGCATAGCTATGCCAAATTCAGAATTGTATTCAATCTCATCAGTGATCAAAACTATATCCCTTCTTACAGACAAAATATCACGCTAAATGGAAAAAATCTATTTGAAATACTGGGTCTATATCATAACTTTGAAGATGTAAAACTTCAAAAGTTAAAATATCAAACCCAAAACATAGAATAGTGAAAATAGCGAAGCCCCAGAACATCGAAATCTTACCTAGGGCAAGATTTCGGTGGGCTGTTCCATGGCTTTGCTATTTCCTCCACTGTGGTGTGAGAGTTACAGACCTTAGGGTTTGGGTGAAGGTTAAGGTAAGTGGATAGTTAGTAATTATGTATGGTGTAGTGCAGAATTGTGTTTTGTTAACTGTATGTGTGTGTATTAATTAGTTTGTGTATAGATTCGTAGGGTATGTGTGCGATAGTTACGGACCTTAGGGTTAGGGTGCGGGTTAAGGTAAGTGGATAGTTAGTAATGTATGTATGGTTTAGTGTGGGGTTGGGTTTGTTAACTGTATATGTGTGGTTTATTTTGGTGTGCCTGTGTTGTGTGCATGTTTCTCGGAACAGCAATTTTTTTCCCTGGGAATAAATTCACTATTCTGAGTGTTCGATGTTATCAATATTTGAAATTCCAAGTTCGAACTTATGGTGTTCAATATTTTGGAATTTTGAATATATGATATGGACCCAAAATACTAACGCAAGATACAATAAAAAATAACTCTCAGAAACTGGTATTAGTAAATAACCCATTTATTGGATACTAAAAGATGACTTTTCAGTTTTTCCTGCTCAGAATTTTAAAAGTATACTACATACTCAAATTTAGTTTATATAAGGATTGGTTATTTTTTCTTTTTCCCATAGCATGCTCACAAGGAATCTTTTTTTCTTCAGATTTCACAAAAATGACATATTTTCAACAAAAGCAATTTACTTTTTGGTATCAAATGATGTCTAACAAATTAGCTAGTACTACAATATATCTCCTGAGGCTTTAGTACCAAAACTGGTGGTCTTTTTCTTATCTATTTTCTACTCCCTACCTCCTTTAACTCTCATATATCCACTCCCTTGCAAAAATCACAAACTTCATTTTTCAGTTTGTTAATCTAGCTTTTTTCTTCCCTTACAGTAATCGTTTAACTACCCACTTACCTTAGTTATAGTGCTACCGTTGCTGATACTTTTTCTGCAGCACTCTCCTCATTTGCTCTAGAACACTCCCTTTGCCCTATGGGCTCACTCTGCTCCCCTACCCTACCCCCAATTCCCACACACCCCACATCAACTACATTTATACTTCTCTAGCCCCTCCCCCTAATTATCCAACATCAAATCCACATCCCTCCCACCCCCTTACAGATCCAACAACCACTCCAATCCCTTCCAATCCTGATACATCTGTTCAACTCACTCCTACATACTCCATACAATTAACAATACTCCTTAACTAGGAAGACTTTCTTCCTGCACATGACCCTACTACTCTTCTTAGCATGTACCTACCACATCACTTCATACAACTACCCTGCACAAAATAACTTCCGCCTTACCCATAGTTAAACTGCCATTATCACTCCCATCCCAGCCAATTACTCCCTAACAATAAACCCCATCATATTCAACACCACTACCATAAGCTATACCCATCTCAAGCCCATCACCACCTACCCCAAATCAACAGCAACCCATAAATACATAACAATACTACAAAAACTAGTTAAAATATTGCAAAACAATCAACAGCAACTTCTAAATGCTGGAGATATCCACCCAAAACCTGGACCTTATGATATAAATCCACTGGCTAAAGCACATCATCTTCCCAATCAAACCCAAATTAACATCAGGTCATTAAATAGTCTACTCCTCCGAAATCTTAATATTAGGAGCATAAACAATAAAATACATGAGCTTCATACTCTAATGTCACAATATCAACCAGATATAGTCAGTTTAACAGAAACTTGGCTTAATCCATCTACCAAGGATACAGAGATCCTTACACCTGGGTACAGTATCCTTAGGCAAGATAGACTAAAGAAAAAGGGCGGTGGCATTTCCCTGCTTTACAAAAATATTCTGACCATAACTAAATTTGAGATATCCACGTCCCCTTTGGATAATGCAGAAATACTCTTAACTAGGCTCAAAATGTAACAAAAAAAATCAACCTGGTAACATGTTATATCCCCCCAGGCAATATCCCTACTATGGTAGCATTACTTCAATGGCTATCACTATCCATGCCTCAAGAGACCATAGTATTAGGAGACTTTAATATAGACTGGCTCACATGCTTCTCCCAAGCACCCACTAACCATATCAACCTGCTAACCTTCTCTCAAGTAATCAAACAGCCCACTAGAATAGCCAAGAATACTAATAAAGAAACACTATTAGACTTGATCCTATTAAATAAAATACCTTGTTCCTACTTAACAGGCACCCTTACTGACTCATTAAGTGACCATCAAAATACATTCTTACTTAAATATAATTCCCACCTCCCCCAAACCGCAATATTTTAAATAATCAGGAACAAAAAACACTTTAACCCAACTAACTTCACACAAGAGCTAAAGCAATATAACTGGTCTGAACTGTATTACCTACTCCTTAATGGGGCCTCTGAACACTTCAACACCATCTTCTTAGAAATACTGAATTGGCATGCCCCCTTAAGAACTACAAGAGTTAAAGCTAACACAGTTCCATGGTTAACAAGGGAAACTAGGCAAAGAATAACAGAAAGGAATAGGGCCTGGACAACCTGGAGATCCAACAAAAACCCCAAAACACAAACTAGCATACCAACAAATTAGAAATCTCACCAAGAAACCAGTCATGCAAGATAAAAGAAATTACTTTATTACCTATCAAAAACAACACATGAATAACCCTAAGAAATTCTGGGCAGGTTTAAACAAGTTACTACACCCTGCAAAAGCTATTACCCCACCCCCAACTACAGGTCTAACAAAAGAAAACACAGCTGAATCATTCAATATATTCTTTACTGAAACCGTACTTGCCCTAGCACAATACAAGCCAATACAAGTGACCACCCTACATCAAATGAATTCTTAAAACTAGCAGCAGCTGAAATAGCTATACCAGTCTCTATACTAATAAACAGATAAATATCTGAAGTCACAGTACCCCTGATTTGGAAAACTGCCTACATTATACCTGTTCACAAAGGGGGAAGTTCCTATGACATATCAAACAATAAACCAATTGCAATCCTATCCCCACTAACTAAAATATTAGAAAAATGCATTCACCATTAGTTAATGTCCCACCTTATCAACCAAGAACTCATATCTCAAACACAACACGGTTTTCGCCCAGGTCATAGCACAACTACAGCCCTGTTAGCATTCACAGATATCATAAACCACAACAGGAACAACAGTAAACTTTCATCAGCCATTTTCTTAGACCTATCAAATGCATTTGATATGGTTAACCATGATAAACTTATCTCCCACTTTGTAACCGTGGGCTTAGACAACCAATCAGTCTCCTGGTTCAAAAACTACCTCAGCAATAGGTAACAAGCAGTACTATGGCACAATAACCTGTCTCCACTCTTTCCTGTCACACTTGAGGTACCTCAGGGATTTATACTGGGCCCCTTGCTGTTCTCATTTTTTACAAATAATCTCCACTCAGCAGCAAATGGTTCTAGCTTTATCCAATATGCAAATGATTCATCTGTTATATGTAGTGCCCCTACCCTGGCAGATCTACACAATAAAACCCAGGATAACTTCCACTCAGTTGAAAACTGGCTTACTGAGAATGGCCTCATCCTAAACCCCCCCAAAAAAACAAGTGTCTTCCATTTCATCCCTCACAAATTACCACTCCTGTCTCCTCCTTCACCATTCACTCTAAAAATGGTACACTTATTTCACCTGAATCCCACAGAAAACTACTCAGATTTACCATTGATAACAAGTTAAAATTTGACATACACATTAACCTAACTATTATAAATAAATGATGATGATAACCAGGCTCTCGTTCAAATAAATCAGCATAAAGAACTTTAATTATATAGCGCTTTTTCGTAGTCACACACCACGCTCATCAGACAATACACATGCATTTTTAGAACATCTATTTATACAAAAAATTAGATAATTAATTAATTAAATATTTACAAACAATCTTCCAGCTGATGATCAAGACCGAACATAAGGCTGACAGACAGTGATAGTAATAATAATTAATAAGTGACTAGATGAATAAATAACTACATGAATAAACCAATATAAATATAGAAAAGGTAGATTGAATTTGAAACAGAATAAATGATGAAATATAATAAATGTTAATGAACACTAATAAATACCTTGTATAGACAAATATAGTTATTTATTTAAAATAATGAATCATATATATATTTATTTATTCATATTTATCAATTTAATAAATGAAAATTAGGTATTAAATAGATATAGATTATTATTATATATATATATATATATATATATATATATATACTGGATTATTTTGATGCACTAATGCAAATATATTTAAACTATTAAAGGTAAATAATTAATTAATCAACCATTATAAATATTAAACATTATAAATAAATAAATACTATATATAAATAAGTGAATAAATAAATAAATATGGATATGAAAATAATGTAAACATAATGAAATGTATATTAGAATTGTTATGTTTAGATTCTAAATAAAATACAGAAGTTTAAAACTTTGATAGGTTTATATTAAAAAAGTCATGTTTGTATGAAAATTAATGCACATAGGAATACTTATAAACTGGAAACTAAAGGCTAAAAACTGAGGACCAAACATCAAAAACCAGTGCTAGAATTCTACCTAGCTTAAACTTGGTTATTAATGCCAGGAGGTATATGTGAAGCCAATCTCAAAATCCATTTTAATTCCTTGTTATTCAAAAGTAGAGAATTATCTCCACCTCTCTTATTAAGTGTAACTATTTCTAATACCCTAAACTCAAAATCATGAAGGGGGTATTCCAAGATGTGTTGCATTTAAGTCGTTCTTCTTCCGAATATCATACAGGTGGCCATATATCCTATCTTTTAGGCATCTTTTAGTAAGGCCAACATAAAAAGCTGAACAATTCTTACAGGTAGCAAGATAAATAAGATTTTAAAAACTTTGGTTGGAAAACAAAGTTCAGTGTGGGGTGTTGGAACTCTATCTTTTTTGAAATAGAACTACATCTTTTACAATTATAACAAGGAAATGTGCCTCTCTTTTGGCTAAATAGTACAGATGGGGTTTCAGCTGTGCTTTTATCATTGCATAATAATTGTTTTAAATTCAGGCTATTTTAATTGCTTAACAAAAGGGTCTATAGTAAGTACTTTCCAGTTGTTACAGAAAATCCTCTTAATGTCATTAACAATGCTAGTGTAATTTAAAATTACAGATACAGATTGATTATATCTAATAAATTTTTTTCTCTAACAATGTATTTTCAATTATGTTACTTCTAATAGCTGAAACTAGACCTGAATCATATCCTCTCAGAATGTAAGATATGTGTTTCATTACAGAGTCTTTTAGTCTAATAAATTGACTCTTGATCATATCTGGGATGCATACTGTCAAAAGTTAAAAGTGTATTCCTCCAAGTTGGTTTCCTATATAATGTAGAACTGATAGTGCCATCCTTGGTAATATTTATTGTCACATCCAGAAAATTTATGAATTTAGATGAACATTCCATGGTAAGTGGATGTACTTTCAAGGTAACTTAAGAACTTTCTAAAGTCAATCTCAGTGCCTTCCCATATAATAAAAATATCATCCACAAAACGTTTATATACTTTTATCTGTGCAAACAGGGGGTGAGTAAATAGGCATTTCTGTAGGTAGTATTCATTCAGAAACATAAATACGTTATTATTTAAGACTACATCTAGTAGTTGGCCTACAAGTAGCTGCCTATCACTTGAAAAGGACGTTTCTGTCACTAGTATATCTCTTACAGCTTCAATGCCCAGGTCATTGGGAATTGATGTGAAGAGATTTTTCACATCTAAGGTTATAAGGATGTATTCATGTTGGTGAATAGCTAATTGTGTTTCTGATAGACAGTCTAGCAGATGATATGTATCTTTTAAAATGGTAGTGAAAGAATCAACCACTGGTCTAAGTAAAAACTCTATAAAACTAGAAATGTTGGCAGTGACCCAATGATCACCTGACACTATGGGTCTAAGTGGGATAGGATATATATTTTTATGATGATGGGTATGGTGGGGTTATCTATCAGTAGATAACTATACATTTCTTCACTGATTTGTCTGCAGATGAGTAAGTCATATAATGTGTCATGTACATTCTTAATAATTGTATTAACTTCATATAACTTCAATTTTGCATAAGTTATATCATTAAGACACATATTAGAATTATAGTCAGATGTGTTTAAGACCACAACCCCACCTCCTTTGTCAGCTGGTTTAACAGAAATTTCATTACATTGTTTCAAACATTTTAAAGAGTTAAATTCATCTAAGCTTAAATTATAGAAACCAGGTTTTATCTTTCTAGAAAATAAGTCATATAAATCATGCTCACAGAGATTTAAAAGCATTCTATATTGTGGCAGTACTACTAGTAGAATCAGATTTCTCTCTGAAAAAAGCTTTTAAAGCTACACAAAATAGTCTAAGATCAATTAAAACATCACTCAAGGTGTCAGCACTAGCTGGAATGAAATTCAATCCACGGTTTAAAATTAGAAAAATTAAAGTCAGAATAATTGTAAAGTAAGTCAGTCACATTTTCTTGTTGGCTGGAAATTTTCTGTTGATAGCTTCCTTTTCCTTGGGCCCCGACTCATAGAACGTCCTCTGTGATGAAATCTTTGTTTCACAGGATATGGTAAAAAATTATTAGATGTAGAGGGTCCTAAAGGAACAGCAATATTAAGATCTTTAGGTCTAGCTCCTGGATTACTAGCTGGTTGTTGCAGAGCTAATTGATTGGGAGGGGGTGTGTCAGTCAGAACCATTATTAATCCCCTCTATAGCAGTAACAAGCGAAGGAACATTAACCGGAAAAGTTTTGTCATTGTTAGCATTATTAAAAGAGCCTTCTACAAATGCAGAGGGCTGTATACAGTTCACGTTCTCATTTGTAATGTTATTTTCATTTTGTGCTAAATTATTGCCTCTAGACAAATATTTGTCGTGTTTTAAAGTCTTGGAAATCTCATTTTAATTGCCTTCAGCTAAACAGATGGACACAATACTCGATCTTTAAAATTAGCATCAACCTTATCCCTTAGTTCAACTTCTAAAGGTGTAAAATAATCAAGCAAAAGCTTGATATACCTGTCTCCAAGGTCGATGTTCAGGTCCTGCCATTTTCCTCACCATCGATGGCATACACAGCACTCGCATTCCTCTGGGCACGATCGAATAGTGCAGGCATGCTTCCAAATGTTGCCTTTGCCAGGCATATCTTTGTAATTTATACATGTCATCCTCAAGTGCTTTAGATGCAGAGTTAAAATCAGACATACTAAAGCCCTCTTCATTTACGGGAATGACATGCTCAGTTTGGGCAAGGTCCAGAGCCAATAAAGGGTTAGCCTGTAGATGTAACAAGTCCTCTAGATTTACCACTGCTCAGTGTAATCCAATTCGATGTTTGTAGTATCCATCGGACGGTGAAAATAAAGTAGAAGAAATGAGCAAACAAAAACTCTTCACCGGCAGCTAGAGAGTGCCTGTAGCTGAAGACAAATAAATGATGATGATAACCAGGCTCTCAATAGTAGAGACTCTGAGAAAGTCTATAAAAGACTCAAAGTTCAAATAAATCAGCATAAACAAGTCGACAAAGCCAAAACAGCAGCTTTACTTTTTTAGTAAGGAATCCAGTATGTAGACACCAAAGAACTTTAATTATATGCATCAGACAATACACATAGCATTTTTAGAACATCTATTTATACAAAGAAGTAAGAAAAAGGCACCAAATTAAAACCAGTAAATTGTGCAATTTTTCAATTAGATAATTAATTAATTAAAAACTTTAGGTTAGTGCATACTACTCAGAAAGAAGAGACTCAAAATTCTAAGGTGGACAAAGCTAACTATTAGAAATACAAACAAAAAGCTAGGTAGTCTCTACAAACACAAATCCTTCCTGACCCATAACACTAGATCCATAAAAGCTCATACCCACCTTCTCTCAACACTACTGTATGCCTCTCCAATCTTGACCAATATATCCAAAACAGAAACCAACAAAATGACCTCCTGCTACAATCAGATAGCCAAATTTGCTAATAACAGCTCTTTCAGAACCCATCACTGTCACAACCTAAAGGAATTGGGCTGGCTTGAACTGCCAAATTTACTAATCTATAATCAACTTATCATCACTCACAAGCTGCTCTCCCAACCACATAAAACACCTTCACTAAGTAACATAATCCAACAGTACTCCTGTCCTAGGCAACTCCGCTCCACAGACAAGTTACTGTTAACAGTTACTAGAACCCACAACCATGCTGGTGACTCTCTCTACTCTTCTTACATGTCCAAAATCTGGAACTCCCTGCCTACATCTATAACCCTTGAATCTTCCCTACCTAAATTTAAAAGGTCTATCAAAAGTCACCTAAACAACAAATGGCTTTGTCCCTGCTCCACACCAGACTAACTCCAGTCCCACTCCTATACTAATGCAATTCTTGCCTTAATAACTCACCTGCATAAACTTGTACACTACAACAAAAGAATTGGAGTATATTTGTGTTAGTTTCCTTGCTTTATTGTTTATAAATCTACTGATAACTGTAGCTATCTATAGCATGGCACTGAATATGTGTTCTTAACTAGATATTCTTAGTGGACCTAGGTGAAATATGTTTTTAAGCATTGTCTGTATGTCTTGTAAATTGTCTCTTTGGAGCTTTTCTCCCCGGGCCTCCACTGAAAATGGACATGTATCCAGATGGACTATTCTGGTTAACAAATGTAAAATACAATAAAATAAATGAATAAATAAATAAATACATACATACATAATAATGATATGAAATCAATGAAAACACTTAAGGCTGAATTCGAATTTGACTCATTTTCATGGCTGGACCTACAAGAAGGAAGGAAATATATCCTAAACAGAACAGAATGCTTTCTTCAACAACAAAACTAATACCTAGTTTAATACAATATACGATGCTATCAATACAAAATATCTCCCCTATTTAAAAACAAGTTATTACATGTATATAAACCTATTAAATTTGATTTAGATGTATTTCCTGAAAGTCACTGGAAATACTTCTTTTCTATTAACAACCAACAACCTAAGAATAATGATAAATTAAATATATTAAAATCAGCTAGTATAACTACATCTTCTCCCAAATGGAAAATATTTACATGGAAGTATTTATACAGGTCATTCTTTACTCCCCATACCATAAGTAAAATTAGTAAAAAGGATGTTACATGTTGGAGGTGTAATAAGCAAGTAGGTGCTGATTGGTCTCACATGTTCTTTGATTGCATAGAATTAAAAAAAGTTTTGGGAAGATATAAATACTTTTCTACAGGCAATTTTCACAGATAATTTCACATTATCTAAATCACTGGTTTTATTCAACACTCCAGTGCCAGCCTGTATTAGGGCATCTAAATATCCATTGATTTGGTCCATACTGTCTGTAGCTAGGAAGACAATTATAAATTATATTTAAAAATGTACTTACTGAAGTTTATTTGGAAAGGTTGACTAGTAAGTCTAGATCCTCTAAGAATACTATTACATATAGTTCCTGGAACAAAATGTATGATCTGTTAGAAAAACTGTCTAATATTGTAAATATCAAATGTATATAAATATTCTGTACTTACATGCTATATATATATATATATATATATATATATATATATATATATATATATATATAAATATAAATGTTTTTGTACATAGTTCTAGATACGTTTGGATTTTGTGTATGATCTTTTTAATATATCTAAAAAACTGTTCAATTTCTAAGATGTGTATTGTCTATTCAAGAATATCTTCATTAAAATTGTTTTTAAAAGAAAAGATACACAATAATTGTTTTATGCAACTATTAAAGAAAACTTAGGAAATATTTGTGTCTTAAAACCTCAGAACATGTACCATTTTCAGTAATTTTTGCAGGATGCAATTGCCCAAACAGGGGCTGTCATATGCAAAGGACAGGTGGCAACCCTACACACAAACAAACACACACACACACACACACACACACACACACACATGATTTGGTTTGTGTTTTTTTTTTTTTACAAGAAATGTCTTTATTAAATTTTCACTTATGTCACAGGCAATCATACATTTATATAAATGAAAACAAACCATACTGACAATCTTATTTGCAAGCATTTTATATCACAAACCATATTGACATTTTAGTTGTAAACATATACATCACTTATAATTTACCCAATCATTGTCAGTCAAACATTACATAACTCATTCAAACCTTTTAAACCTCATTTCTCCCCTGTATGCACTGTTCCCACAATTCCCATTTTTTTCTATGTAATTTGCTCCTGCCCTTTTCTAAAGATCACAGTTCCAGTTGATTTATCTCTGATGCTATATTCAGTACTTCTAGGTTTGTTTAGACTTTAGTTTTCATTTTTGGCAGCCACCATAATTAGACACAGCAAGGCCTTACTATGTCTAGGCAATTTATTATTTTATTTATTTATTGACATTTATTAACCGGGTTAGTCCAGCTGGGCCAGGAGACCTTTCTCAGCTGGAGACCTGAGGAGAAAAGCTCCAGTTACAGACAGTGTAAGTATACATAACAGTTTAGTTTACAATTAAAAAATATATTATTAGCAGTACAATTTAAAGCAATTCACAGTGATAAGTTAAGAGGCATAACAGGGATAAGATCAGTAGCACAAAAAGTACAAATAAGTACTGTACTTCAATATATTTTTTTGTTTACACATAGCTGATGTATAACTGATGTGGTAAGGTGTATAGCAAGTTGTAGTATTTTAGGAATAGCACAAATTATGAGGTATGAAAGTCCATGAATGGGGTAGAAGCGATATCTAGAGGTGTAATGTGATGTTATAGAAAAATATGTGGGAAATAATATGCTGAGAGGATTGATTGAGATTGTGGTAAAAAGGAATAGTATTGGAGTGGTAAAAAGGAATAGTATTGGAGTGGTAAAAAGTATGCTGAGAAGTTGTGTGGGATTGTGGAATAAAGAATAGTACTGGAGTTAGGTAGGGTCATGACAATTACAAGTGTTGGTTCTAATAAAGTATAGTCTGAGTTATTTCTTAAATTTTATAGGGTGTGTAATGGAGCATAAGTGGGATGGGAGGTTATTCCATTATTGGGGTAGGGTGGATCTATACAGCAGTCTTCCAATAGTTTTTTTGGGTTGGTAAATGTGAAGGAATTGTTGGTTAGAAGTATGAAGTGTGTGAGTTGGTGTGTAGGTAAATACACAAGCAGGAAAGGACAGGGCAGGAGGATGGTTTATAAAGTATAGAGTGAATAATTTGCAACTGAGATAGATCAGAAAAATAATTTCCCTAGTTTCACCAATTTCCTCACCCAGTATCTCTGATAGAGTTGTTTACAGAAAATCTTTAAAGTCTGCCAACTTATTACACTCCCAGAAAATATGTTCCCCATTACCTGTTTCTTCCCTATCACACTTCTGACATCTGCAGTCTACCTGAGGAAAAATTTTCTGAGTATACTTAGGAGGTATAAAAATGTCTATGTAAACATTTCCAAGCAAAAATCTTAAATATTCTAGAATTTGTCGCATATTTGGGAGACAAGCATATATTTCCTTCCCCCCATTACTTCTTTATGAATTACTTATCCAGTGTCTCTTCCCATTCCATCCTAAACTCCTCGGATTGATTCTTACAGTTATCATGTAATATTTTATACCCTCTACTAATTATTCCTTTTTTACCAGCAGCTTCTGTTCTAGATTCCATTTAAAACTCTACCAGTGCTGGGCTTTTGTTTAGGACCCTCCTATTTCTTTCTTTGTGCATATACTCTGCTATCAATCTTTGATAGGAAGGCAATCTCTAAACTGCAAGTCCAAATAAATTCTTGGCATCTTTCCATTCCATTATCTTTCCCTCTCATGTCATTTGCTCCCAAGACCTTTGTTCTTTTGCCAGTTTTCTCCACTAAATTCCAGCCACCTCTTGCCTATTGTCTGTAACTCCAATTGCAGTAATCCATGTTGACAGAATCTCTTTTCTCCATTTATATGTTGGCTTAGTTCTTAGAATATTTTCTACTTTATGAATATAATATTCTGTACGATTATTGTTATTTGCCTTAAAGGTCTACATCCAAAATCCCAGTCTCTCTCTCTTTCCTTGAGCTTTCCCCCTGTTTCATCATCACTTTCCACTTTTAATTAAAGGTTTCTGCTTGTGCTATGCATAGTAGCCTTAACTGTGTATCTCTAAAATACACCTCCAAATCTGGTAATGCCAATCTGCCTTGATCTATTGGAAGAATCAACTTATCCCACTTGACTCTTTCCCCCCCGATAAAATCCTTCAGATCTTTATTAACTGTTATCCACAACTTTTTCTCTGCTTGATAAAAGTATGCCTGATCTGTGTATAAGGTTAAAGGCACTAAAAACATTTTAACTGCTTGCATCTTGCTATCCATATCCATATAACAGAACTTCCCATTTCTCAGTTTTTTGTATTATCTTTTCTTTAGTCTCTTCCCCCATATCCTTAGCTGCCACACCAGAATCAATTTTATCATGTCCCCATAAATATGGCCATGCCACAATTTGTGGTACAGTTTGTCAGTGTTTGCAGTACTTGAACTGCATTACTTTGACTGCGATATGATTTCTGGAGTTATCCTCTTTTGGTGTGGTTGTCAGACCATGGAGTTAGCATTTAATTTCCAGAGGGAGGTGTGGGGAGTGAACTTCCATGTGTAAAAGCAAAGTTTCTGGTTCTTTTAGGTGATTAGAAATTAAATGTATTTCTTTCATCTGCAATCACCTTATTTTGTTTTTGTATGTTGATGAAACACATCATTGATGAAGCTTCACTACAAATGTCAGAAAGATGAAAGTTCATTGGTAATGTAAAGGAATATAACCACATATGTATGCATGTATGCATATATACAATCTGCCATTAAAAAGTCATCATTTATCTGTGCAACACAACATGTGCAAAAGGCACTTTTCAAAGTTTTGTTTTAGTGAAAAAAAAATGTTGAATTCTCAACAGCAAATGCACAGTAGCATTCAATGTTGTGAATTTGGCCTTCTGAGTGGAGACTGCACTATAATGGATATCGGGAAATGTACCCTTTCCCTCACTGTAGTGCAGTCTTGGAGTTGATATATATATATATATATATATATATATATATATATATATATATATATATATATATACACACACACACACACACACACACACACACACACACACACACACACACACACACATATATACATATATGTAGCAGAGGATGTGGGGCAGCCCCCCTGCAAAATGTTCATAGGAGAAATCCAAAAGTAGTCCAGGTAGTTTTGGAGTGTTGACTTTCTTAAAGTGACTGGTTCGCACATGTGAGTGTGCATAAAGTGTTGTTTTTGGCATTTTGGTTAGGTTAGTGAATACTCAAACATATCATTTTCAATATTTGTGTGTGTTTCTGTGTGTATAGTAACATAGTGATGTTTATAACTGGTAAATGCTTAATAGATAATAGGTTTAGGCAAAAAGAGACATTTTTATCAACAATAGCTAAGATTAGGTTTGTCAAGCTGCATATGGAAGGAAGAAATAGAGTCACTGCACAGGAGATCCGGCTCAGATAAGGAATTAGGGATTTGTTCCATTAAACTTGGTTATATGAAAGCTAGTGACTGGGAATCATCTGAGTACCTGTAACTTTTTAAGGCCTGGGAAAACTTAGTATGGCAAAAGTTGCTTGGATTTGGAATCCAAAGTTGTGTGGTGAGGTGTTTTGTTAAGGAGAGACAGTTTAAGGCTGATGCAGTCAGCTTCAAGATGGGTACCATTTGAAGTCTGACTACCAATGGAAGTCCTGGTAAGGGAGTGTTGAAGTAATTTTATATGTTTTTACCCATAAAACCTCTCAAGTAATAAGACCCTCTGTATTGTTTGGTTCATGTTTTTCAAGAATGAGAGTGAGTGGGTTTGTGGCCAAGATGAGCACTGAGTAACAGCACTTTCCCTCTGCTCTGTCTTTACAGAACATTTATGACAGGATTTTTTGAATATATCTATCCTAATTTTGTTTTTTTTTGTTTTGTTTTTACATATTTGGAATCTACTAATCATCCTTTAGAATAGTATATAAACATTTTGGCAACGTTTTATTTTATCCTGTCAAAAAGTACTAGAGAAGTTATTTGTACTTCAGATTACAGAATGAGCTACTCCAAATCTATACTTCAAGAAACTATTAAGAAGGAACTTCAGTCACTATTATCTAATATACAAGAACTGACAGCAAAAAATCGATAGAATGAATGTAAAACTGGATAACTTCAAAGAAAAATGTTCCCAACAAATGGAAATGTTACACAAAGACCTTAAGCAACAAAATAGATAGATTACTGGTATAGAGACTTCACTAAATGATATGGACACTAAATTCAAGAAGATGAATATAATATAGACTTTCTCTTAAAACAAAATACTCTTTTACAAACAAAAATTGATGATCTAGATAATAGATCAAGAAGATATAATAGACTTTTTGGTTTGCCTGATACTGCTGAAGAAGGTAATATGGAAAAATGCTTAACTTCTTGGCTCCCTGATGTACTACAGATTCCTGAAGCTCTCTCATATGGGATAGAAAAAGCACTCAGGTCCTTGGCAACTGCAAAAAAAGGTAAATGCAATTCTACTAAATCTGTTATAGTGACATGTTTATCATCTCATGACACGGAGATAGTGTTAAAGACTGCATGGGCTAAACCTCCTATTAAATATAAAGAAAATGTCATACACTTTGATAATGATTACTCATCTTCTGTAATTGACAAAAGAAAGCTTTTTTGCCAATGCTAAAAGAGCTAAAGAAAGCCCAAATAAAGACACACCTATTATTTCCTGCCAGATTAAAAATATTTCTCCAAGATGGTCCAAAAATATTTGATGATAGACTCCGCCATTATCTTTGTCAAAACAAGAAAACTGCTTGATAAAATAGAGGATATGGAGTGGGCAAATGCCAGCCTTAAAAGAAATGCTGATAACAGTTCCTGGAAGATTTCTGAACATAAAAAGAAGCTCAAGAATAAGTAATTAGTTAAGTTATTTTACAATGGCTTTCATTTACCCAAAGTCTTAACAACTAACCCAGAAGTTGGGGAAGTGGAAGTGGTTCAACAGGTGAGTTTTTGTTGTTTAAATTTCTTTTTATGGTACATAGTTGTTTTAATGGTATTTTATAGTTTGTTATTAAGTCTAGTTTATTTTAAAGTAACTCAATTGTCATAACAAGTAAAAGCTATTTATTTATTAATTTATCTTTTAATATTAAGTTGTTGTCTGCTATAATAAATGCTCCGTGTGTTTGGGGACTGAATTTTATGGTATTTTGGGAACTATGATAGATACAAAGACTTATAGATGAGAAAATGAGGGTCTTTGTTACAATAGAAACTATTTTCTTTGTTTAATTGTTTGCCATTTTATTTCCCTGTCTCGCTGTGAAGAGAGACTCTTCATTGATATTGTTGCTATAATATTGCATTAATGATTATGTTTCCCATCTTTTGCTCTGCTGCAGGAATGTGGTGCTATTTGTGGTAATAGACATATGAAAGGTTCGTGTTTTGTCCCTTTCAGTGACCTGATATGTTTTGAGTAATTCATTAGATATTTATCTTTACAAATGTGAATATGTGGGTGTATTGATAAGCAAACGGCTCCTATTAGATAAATGTGGTGGTTTTCCCTGATTATGGTATTATGGAGAGGCTTTAATTTATTTTCCTTTCTTTTTTTTCCCATTTTGCTGCTGGTTGTAGAGGAGAGGAGGATTTTGTATGGATTGATATGTTCGTGGTGGTCTAGTTGTTTGCTGGGTTTGGGAGATGGATTTTGTTGGTTCTTTAATGTTTTATTATTGCCTCTCTCCCTCCTTTTTGCCTTTTTTCCTGTTCATTTTTATGTTTCCAAGTCCTACCACAAGGTAATCAACAGCTGTCTTAGAGAAAAGATGCAAATGTTTTCCCTCCTCAATCTCATGTATCTGAACTGCTGAATAACCCTGGTATGTGCTCACACTGTGGCTGCTACAGTTGAAAGCAGGAAAAAAGTTTCATTTCCATGGAGACATTTACAGACTGAACCCTGTGCTGAGAAGCTTTGCAAAGCTGCATAATAGTTAGAATAGGCAGTCTCTAACGCCATCTACAGCTCAAATGAAAAATTGCAGCTAAGTAACCTGTATAATATGACTGCTATATTTAAACATTTGTATTTATAAAAAAAAATCACTTTTGACAGATTTAAACCCTTACATTTTATACACTTGTTTTCATAATTTTATTATATTTAAGTAAAACTTATGTTAATTGGTATAACAGGCATATAGCATATATATGGAAACATCATTAAAATGGAGGGTTTAGTGTTGACTGATATGTTCATGGTGGTCTAGTGGCTTGCTGGGTTTGAGATATAGAGTTTGTTGGTTTTGCAGCATTTTATAGTAGCTTTCTCCCTCCTATTGCCTTTTTATTCTGTCCACTTTTATGTTTCCTGGCCCTGCCATGAGGTAATCAACAGCTTTCTAGGAGAAAAGCTGCAAATGTTTTCCCTCCTTAATCTCATGCATCTGAACTGCTGAACATCTCTGGTATCTGATCATACTGTGGCTGCCTCAACTGAAAGCAAGAAAAAAGTGTTGTTTCCTTGAAGACATTTACAGACTGAACTCTGTGCTGAAAAACTTCACAGAGTTGGATAATAGCTTGAATAGACTGTCACTAATGCCATCTACAAGTCAAATGAAAGAACTTCAGCTAAGTAACCTGTATAATATAACTGTTATATTAAAGCATTTGTGAGTGTTTTATAAATAGAGCACTTTTGATACATTTATACCATTATGTTTTTACACTTGTATTTATAGTCTTATTATATTTAAGTTAAGCTTATTTTGATTAGTTAAAGAAACATATAGCATATATAACATCATTAAAATATTTAAAAAAATAAATACATCTTTACACGAGACCTAAGCAGAATTTAATATTCTTCTACAAGACATAAAAGCCAAAAATGAGAATAATTTTAGTACAGATAGAAGATAAACAAATAATGACTGAAACATAATATATTCTGTATGAATCTAGCTTACTGCATACAGTATAGTCTCAGATGCAGATTTTTGCAATATTAACTAATATGTTGATATATTCTGACAAACACAGAAGCTGTTTCAGATTATTAAAGGTCTTGAAGGGAAAAAAGGGAATACATTCCTTCCTAGAAAATACTGAGGACTTTATTGGAATCTCATATTACAGTGGGAAACTATAATGCAATATTTTCTATGCTCTTGTTTTCATATACATGGAAATGGGGAAATAGTGTCATTAGCTACTGGCACAATAAATAGACAGGTGATTAGTCTGCTTATGAATCAGTATAACAATTCATTGTAAATGAATTAGTTATGACATTTGTATTTTTTGTATAATATATGATTGGTCTTTATGATATTTTGAAGTCAATCTGAAAAAAAGTTAAAGGAAACAGTTACATCTGACATTTTAATTTGTTTCTTGAAGAAGTACATACAATTGTAATGGATGTATTTTAATTCATAATTTTTTTTAATCACATATACTACCTTATATTGTTAAATTATGCAACAGCATATATATTTAGATGGAGAGGAGTTGAGTGTTGTTACTAGCTTGATGGTCAATTTGGGTGACAGATGTCACTCAAATTAGAAGTTTTTAACTCTGGGGGTTTGAAAGAGTCATGTTATTCGTAAATGTTATACGTCTCTATTCATAGTTATTATGATATTCACCAAGCCTTAACAAAATTGAATTTGATAAAAAGATATTTCATTGGATAAAAGTTTTATATGTTTCATGTGTAAATTATAATTGTATTCCTAATAGCCAATTTTTATTGACTTATAAAATATGGGGAAAAGGAGAGTTATTCAACAACAGGTATTCAGAACATTAACGTTTTATGACATTATTAAAGTGTATATTATTAAACATCAGTGGATTAAATAATCCTAGTAAGAGAAGATCTTTGAATAAATATCTTAAATTACATAATTCTCAATTAATATTTCTCCAAGAAACTCATTTACTAACTAAAGATATCACAAAATTGGAATCCAAATCTTAACAAACTTTTGATTAGCACAGAACATACACAAAAAAGAAGAGGGGTGGCCATACTATGGAAAAATACAACACCTATGCCTAAAATAATTGGCACTTACAAAGATAACAAAGGGATGTTATCTTCAATTGTTATAGAATTTAATAAGAACATTTTGACTTTAATAAATATGTATTGGATTCCTGGCATTGGACCTACAACAGTGAAACAACATATAGAACACATAGTTCAGTTTTCTAAGGGTAGTATTATTCTTGCTGGGGATTTTAATTGTATTTCTGACATAAAAGACTCTAGTACCAATGGTAAAAGGAAGATTCCAGCTATAGCTAAATTACTGAATGAATTTTCAGATTCATATATGACAAAAATATTAAGAACTTTACAGATGCTAAGTCACTGTCTATACATTTTACTCACATAGACATAATTCATATTCAAGAATAGATAGGATATTCATTTTCAATAACTTAAATGATTTCTTATTAAACTCAAAAGTGATTTCATGTCCCCTTTCGGACCATAATTCCATAACATTTGATTTTATAATAAACTCCACATTTAATGTTCAAATTAAAAGAATACCAGCCTACATAATTAAACTGAAAGATTCGTTGATTTATTTACTACAGAAGTACTAAATTTTATTGATCTTAATAGTACACAGGGAATTTCTGAAGTATACATTTGGGATGCTCTAAAAGCTTACCTATATGGTAAAATTATTGAGTGGTATAAAAAGAAAAGAATTTCATGGGATAAAGATCTCCAATATATACAAAGTTAGATGCTTTAAGAATTGATGCTTCAAAAACCAGAAAAGAAAGATAGAATGAATGAAATAAATACTTTAAACAATAAATATATGGAAATTTTAAACCATAAAGTTATGATAAATCTTGAAAAAATATAAACGTCTAACTTTTTCTATAAATCCTAGATCTAGGAATATACTAGCTAACAAGACTAAAAGATTAAATAAACTTAACCATATTAAAGAAATCTATTCTCCAACAAAAATGGTATCTGATGTACCTGAATTTAGAGAATTTTTTAAGATTTAACCAACCCAATGATGTGATTAATAGTACAAAAGATATTTAATCTTTTAAAAATAATATACAGAACAGACTATCAGAAACACAAAATGAATAGATAAACAAATATATTTTAAAGAAGTAAAAGATCAAATCACTAAACTTAAGCAAAATAACGCTCCTGGTAACGATGGTATAATTTCTGAAATTTACAAGGTTTTGCCTGCCAAAGCATTAACTCTGCTACATACAGTATTCAATATAGCCCAAAATTATAACATTATAAAGCCCTCTTGGATGTACACATTTATTTTTTCCCATACTAAAGTCTGATAAAAAACATGTAAAATGTGCTTCATATAGGCCCATTTCGTTATTAAACACAGACTATAAAATGTTCATATCTATGCTGATAGACTCAAAAATGTTTTACTATCTCTGGTAGACATGGATCAAACCGATTTTATAATGAATAGAACTTCTTATGATAACATCAAAAGAACAATAACTTTAATTGAATCAGTAAAAACCTTAAAGAATAATTCAACTCTTGTTAGTTTAGATATTAACCGTGCCTTCAACTCAGTTAATTGGGACTATCTTTTTATCTTACTGAAGGACTTAAACTGTTCTAATAGCTTTATTACTCTTATAACTCAATTATATAATGAAAGTCAAGCCTACATAAAAATAGGTATAAATATATCCCAGAACATACCCATTGTAAAAGGAACCAGACAAGGTTACCCTCTATCTCCACTTTTATTCACATTAATTACGGAACATTGGGCTAACTTAATAAGGGATAACAATAATAATACAAGTTTATAGATTAAATCTTACTGAACCATCAAAAATCCAAATTTTGGTGATGATGTATTAATCACTCTTGGTGGTACTAACCCCACCTTACAGGAATTGTTTAGAAATATGGATATATTTCAAAAAAGTTCTGGTCTTAACTTTAATAACTCTAAAACAAAAATTCTCCTAATTGGTTCCAAAAGTTATAATATACAAGATCAACATAAAAAATATATACCTCAATCTCAACAAATAACATATTTAGGTATAATTATAGTAACTAATATTAACAACATGTTACACCTAAATTATAGTAAAAGTATAGCAACCATAGAGACTCTAATAAGTGGAACAAGATTCTATTTACAATGGATGAAAAACTTTCCATTATAAAGATGATCTTGCTCCCAAAGATCTTATACATAATACAATCAATTTCTATTCCCCCTCCAGGCTCTTATGTTAAAAAATTTAACACACTGATTAAAACCTTTTTGTGGCATCCAATAAAGCCTAAAATTGCATTGTCCTATCATATGTATAGCTGGGAAAATAGAGGTATATCTTTACAAAATCTAGAACTTTATTCAATTTCATCAGTTGTTTATCCTATAGATGGAGAGTATTTTGCAAAATGGAAATAAATTATGTTAAATTTATCCCATAATACCCAAAATAAAGATAATAATCATCTATCACAGCTAATAAATAACTATTTTGTATGGAATTTGAGAGAATACTTTTCCAATTACTCCACTCAAATGTTTAAATCTACTTATGTAACTTTAATTCTAAAGGCCTTTAAAAATTATATATTTAGGTTTAGAATCTTTGAGAATTGGTTGTTCCTCATCTTTCCCATTGCATATACACAAGGGATAATTCTCTCTGCAGATCATTCTAAAATGTTGCTATTTAAACAAAAACAATTAATGTTTTGACATCAAAAGCTAAATAAAAATGAGAGAAAATCTATTATAGATGAATATAACCTTAACACTTTACTTTGGTCAGATTTGCAAGACTTTAGAAAATATATTCTAGATAAGCTATTTTTAATCCCCCCAAATGCTAAGAATTCAATACCCAAACTTATTCAATACTTTATTTTATAGACTTATAATACTTTACCAGTTAAAAATAGTATATCATATATTTATAGAGCAATTAAACAAGATTGGATGTATATTCAGATAACTACTGGAATTCATTTTCCGTAATCAATAGTTTTATTCCTTCAGAAAAAGACAAAGTTAATTTCCTTCAGTCAGCCAGCAAAACCACTTCCTCCATTAAATGGAGAATCTCCACATGGAAATTTTTGCATAAATCTTTCATCACACCTCAGAAAATGAGTAAGATAACTAAACAAGATATTGTTTGCTGGAGATGTAATGCAGTAACAAACATTGATTGGAACTATATATTTTATGACTGTGTACTATTAAAGAAATTTGGGGAATAAGTTAACACCTTTTTACAGGCAATTTTTACAGATACTTTTATGCTTACAAAATCACTTGTATTATCCAATACACCTGTTCCAGACTGTATAAATAAAAACAAATATTCTTTGCTATGGTCTATACTGTCCATTGCCAGGAAAACAATTACAAGAAACTGGAATTCTTCATCAGTTCCCTCATTTAAAGAGTTTAAAGGTCTTCTCTTGGAAATTAGAAATGTTAACTATCAAATATAAATCTACAAGGAATATGAAATTATATTACAAATGGGAAAATATACATCACTTATTAGTTAAAGAACTGGATAAATGACTAATGCAGTAACCTTTTTTTTATCTTTTATTCTTTATTTCTATTTTTTTGATTTTGTTGCTTGATATATAGTGATCATTGTATATAGTTGTTGTGTTATTATAGTTATTGTATTAATATTTTCTTTTTTAACTATTGTGCTTTAAAAATTCAACTTATTCAATTGTTTTTCAAAATATATGTTCATTATATTAATGTTTTCAATAAAGCTGTTTTAAAAAAAAGAATGAGAGTGAGTGAGACTGTGAGAGTTACTTGTGTTCTGAGAGAGACATTTTCTTTTGAATAACTGTTAAATCAGATAGTGCCTTTTAAAGATCATCAGGACTGGAAAGTACTGAGCAGCAGAATTGAGGAGTGCCATTTATGTGGCTGCTAAACAAAACTGTGCTGTTTCATCTGCATCGACAATTTCATTTCACCTGTCACTATTCTTTTTTGTTTAAAGTTTATGCAAATTCAGCCTGTTTTACATTACACCCAATATAATACGCTACTTAATGAGAAGTACTTTGTGTCTAATGCTTGTAAACTCTGGTAGATGCAGCAGGCAGCTGAAACTTTTCACTATTATTAATATTCCACAAGGCACAGCCAAATAGTGTACTGAATTTCCCCATAGCAAGTTATAACAACTTTTGCTGCTGTGTTGATGTTACTGTGTGTTATTGATATTGAGGAGTTTTTGCAGCCATACCAGAGGTTTTCTTGGAGGGGAATCCATAACTACTGTGAAATAATTGCTACAACGAATAGCTACTAAAATACATTTAAATGGATGGTTGCAGCAGCCAAGTCAGTGGCACTGCCAAGGGCACCCCCCAAAGTCTCTCTACTGTGGCAGAGACTTGAAAACCTACTTAGTAACATTTGATGGATCCCCAACTAGTTAGTTGAAACCGCTGTTGCTGTGTGGATATTCTAACAGCACATATCACAAGAGAGCTGCTTAGTATTTTCAAAGACATACCTAAATCTGATGGCAGTAATTTTGCTAAAGTGAAAAGAAGCTTAAAAAATGGCAGGAGACACTTCAGTATCTTAAGATTCATGAACTTTCTGTAGGAGTAGAATACTAAAGCCACATCTATTTGAATTATGCCATATTGTTAAATTATAGTTAGGTCCACTGAGAATTAATAGTAAGGAAATGATGTAAATGTTTCTGCTGCATAGATTTAGAAAGAGACTGCCATCAATTATTAAAAAGTGATGTGTCAAACTTTTGTTACTTAAACACAAAGGATATTGTACCTTTTTACTGCAAGATATGTCCTAACTAACTGATACTACTGCAAGACTCCTTTGTAATGTGTGCTATATTTTCTCTGTTAATATTGTACTATTTACTGATAACACTGTAAATTTTCTTTATGCATGGAGTTTTTTCTCCCTGGGCCTCCGCTGAAAAAGGAACCATGTCCAGTTAGACTTTCCCGGTAAACAAACATCAATAAATAAAATAAATAAATAAATGTATTTAATGAGACCTCTGCTAAAATGTTTAAGAAAACAGAAATAAAATAAAAGGGCGAGTGATTTCTATTCTTTGCTTTAGATGCAGAAAGCAAGGGTGCATTGCTAAATATTGTATCATGGATACTAATACAAAAACACCCATTCAAACAACCAAAGAGTGAGTGGGTGAAGAGGCTATTGAATACAATCAAGTAATGACCTGGTTGTTTAAGACTGCATTCTATTATGTGATAAGGCAACGCTAATAAAATGCTTAATAACAGTGGATGTGCAAGAACTAAGAGGGCTATTAAACTCTGGCAGCAGAATTTCTTTAGTGAAGCTGCACCACATTTGTAGAAAAAAAGGTCCACTCACCAAAATCCATTGAGGGAGTATATTTCCATGAGGGAAAAATGCTGCTCAGTCCCAGAGATGAATATAAACCTAGTTTGGCAAAGCCTCCCATCTGGTAGCCGTCTCTCCTTATCAAATCCACAATCCATTAATCAGGAAAGACTTGCCGTACTTCAGAAAACCTTGGTAGTGAAGTCAAAATTGAGACAGACCACCAGTTTGCAAGCTGAGGAACACCCACTACCCTAAAGCAGCATGGAGACAGAGTATATGCAATATTTATGGTGACAGTAGAGGGTCCATGGCAGACAGAGTATGGATAAATCTGTAGAAAGAAGAGAAAGACCCTTGCCCCTATAGTGTAAAGGCTTCCAGTAGATATAGAGGGTGGTGAGCCCCCAGAGAGGAGACAGGGTCATCAGAGCCTAAAGTAGGGATAAATCCACAGAATGATACACATAGTAATAAGAAAGAATTACGTAAAGAAATAAATTGCCTTTATGTTGTATAGTTTCTAACAGAAGTTTCTTTAAAGCATTAAAGTGAGGTACCCTATCTTGGGGAAAAGTGTGGCATGAAGGTCCCTGTGCTTACCTTAGTAGAAAAGAGGTAGAGCCAATTATCTCTCAAGACACAGAAAGCAAGGTGAATCCTAGTCTGTACAACCTCTACAGAGGTTAGTGAAGCTTTAAAAGGGCTTAATGGGAGGATGAGATGTTGATCCTCTCCATGGAAACATTTCAAGGATATTAGGGGATGAGATGCATGTTGGATCCTTACCCCCTTATATCCTTATTTCAAAATGCAGAATGAGCTGGTCTACAGGGTATCCATTCACCACATCCTAATCCAGGGATGTATGTTAGGTCTCTCACAGTCATGCCCATTAACATTTTTGGCAGCTGCCTCACAACATAGGGCATTACAGTAGTGAGACTTGTGGTGGGGTGTCCATAATGCAGACTGGAAAATGTTGGCATATCAGGGTAATATAAAGAAGTGAAAGACGACATTAAATAGATGTACTATGTACCTCAAGATGAACTAGGAGACTCGCTCAGTCACTATCTTTCTTCATATAGCAAAGCCTGCGGTCAATACATCTGACCTCGATATTACAGCAGCTCTGTCACAATGCCCTATACCTACAAGTTTACTGAGACTTTTGTCATTGTTTATTAGCCTGCGGTCACATCTGACCTTGATATTGCAGTAGCTCTGTCGCAATGAGTGACACCTACAAGTTTACTGAAACTTTTGACATTGTTTCATAGCCTGCATTCACTACATCTGACCTCTGTGCCACAGGCACTCTGTCACAATGTCCTACACCTACAAGTTTAGTGAGACTTTTGTCATTGTTTCATTTAAGCATATTTAACATGAAGAACCTTGCTGCTTATTAACTTTAGTTAAATACATGTCTGCTCTGTAATTGAAGGGTCCCTTACAGAGTTGGCCTTGGTCTCCAATTTTATACTTCCTACATATACATTTCACTTGTGACTCTTATTCTAAAACCCTCCCCAAATGACCTTATTACTTCTATACATAGACTTCTGTTTGTTTTCTACTTCCTTACCTTTTTTAATTTTTAGCCCCATTCTCAACTATCTTTCTCCCTCCCATACTGCTTTGCACTATATCCATTTATAATCACACCCTTCTTAGTAGCACCCATCTTTTTCATATTGTATCATTTTCTATTCCCAAATAAACCTTAACTTTTCTTATTTTCACTACATCATTATAATCTAACCTTTAATACCCCTCTATTTTTTCGATTCCAGAGAAGATACTGGGGCAACCTACCTCTCTTTTGTTATTGAAAATACACTCTTTCCTTGTCTACCTTTCAGAATCTACCATCACTGTATCTCCTACTGTCCTGTAACAACTTCTTTCCTTCTTCATCTCTACTTCCTCAATACCCTACCTCTATAAAATAAAGATTCCTGCGCTTAATTATGCTACTCTTCAGCTTACCCTCTATTCTTATCCTCTTACTGTACCATCTGTCATCCTATCATGATTCAATAATATATCATATCATCTATCCAACTCTGTTCCAACCACCTATCCATACTTCCTCATTACACTCGTCACACTTTGCACCAAACCTATTTAATATTGCACCTCACCTTTATTCCAAATATAGGCCAATCAATTGCACTTGAACTCAAACCAAAACAAAATTAAGTGTGAGAATCCTCTCCAAAAACAAGTAGCATATTCCCCAATATACTAAAAATCCTTCTAGGAGGAGATATTCACCCTAATCCTGGCCCTACCAATCACAGTGAACACAAAGATAATTCTGCTCCACATACTTCTGTAACCCAACAGCAGCCAATCCCAAATCCGGTGATCTATTTTTTCTGCAATATATGTTAGAAGTATAAGAAATAAAACTGCTGAACTACATGCCTGGATTATCTATCATTAGCCTGATGTTCTTGCTGTATCTCCTTAAACCTAGCATAAACAATTCCAAAGTTATACCTACTGGCTATAATATCATCCAAAATGACCCTATAAATAGAAAAGGTGGTGGTATTGCTTTAATATTTCCCAATACCTACCACATTTTCCCTTACAGCAAACCAACACCAAAGTTCAGTTCAGTAGAACTTATTATTGCTTTCCTCAAAATAAACAGTTATAAACAAATAAGCATTCCTGCCCTTTACATTCCTCCAGGTGTAAATATAGCTATACTGGAAGATATTCTACAATGGATATCCTTAACATTTCCACAAGAAAAAGATATTACTAGGTGACATAAATGTCAATTGGTTGGACATAAACTCTAACTACCCTACATCTAGCATAAACTTATATGGTTTCATACAACTAATTAATAGCCCCACACATTATAGCAAGACATAACATTTTATATTAGACTGGATCCTAGTATCAGACCCTCACAAATACTCCACCACAGGTACAATGTCAGACTATCTCAGTGATCATTTCTCAGTCTATATGACTAGACATCTCACACATCCAGTTAAACAGTATATTTATAAAACAACATGTAACCTTTCCAAGTTTAACCCAGAAATGCTCATTACTACACTATCACATATTAACAGGAACTTTCTAAAAATCTGTCCTTTAGATGATGCTGTAATTGAGTTCAATGCAACTTTTCTAAATATCCTAAACAGCCTTTCACCTCTCCTAGAAGTAAGAGACTGAAAACGATGCAATTTGGCTATCAAAAAAGTAGAATGTGGTTGTGGGGGGGCAAGATGGCCAACTGATAGCAGTTTTTCAGAGCTCCATGAAACTAGTATAAAAACAGGAAATAACTTATTTTATTTTAGCAAAAATACTTAGGATTGATAGATAATAGTATAAACTATATTATTTGCAACTTTGGTAAACTTAGGAAAGTTTTTTCCTGTCAAATTATAAAGGAGAATATATAATTTGTGGAGATGAGCACTTCGAAGACTTGCCATTCTGACATGGCTTTAAAAAAAGAAATGCACCTTGTGACATCTGCTCTATAAGAAGTTTCTCTAAAAATGGATGATTTTAAGGAGAATTTATAAAACCTCAAGGAAAATTGTCAGAAACAAACAGATTCTCTCAAGGAATGTATACACCAGCATCAATCCAGAATAACACACTTAGAAGCATCCCTGAATGATCTTGATGGGAGACTAAATGAAGAAGAAAGCCAGAAAGATTTTCTTATCAAACAAAACATTTGGCTTCTCAATAAAGTGAATGACCTGGAAAACAGGAAGAGAAGGTCAAATATAAGGATTTGTTGGCATCCCTTGAGAGAGCTGAAGGAGAAGATATCATTTATTTCCTGAATACCTGGATTCCAGAGATTTTAGATTTAAAGGAGGGTCTGTCCTTTGGTATTGAAAGGGCTCATAGAGCTTTAGGAAAGCCATTGTCAACATCCTCCTCTACTCCTCCCAGATCAATAGTCATAAAGTTTCTATCTTATTTGGACAAGGAGTTGGTCCTAAAATCTGCCTGGAGGAAATGTCCATTAAAATGTAATCAAAACCCAATTAGGTTTGATAATGACTATTCTACCAGGGTTTAGGAACAGAAGAAAAAAGCCTGTCCATTAATAAAACTGTTAAAGCAGAATGACATCAAAACTTAGCTTGTCTTTCCTGCCAGAATAAAAATTCTATATTAGAATGAAACGAGATCATTTAATGCCCTAGAGGAAGCCACTGCCTTTATTAAAAACAATAACATTATTTCCTTCCTTGAAGATATGGAATGGGCATCTGCATCTCTGAAGAGAGTTACTGATAAATCTTCTTGGACTGATGTTAAAAAGAAAAATCAAAAAAACTGGGTCAAAGATTGCTGTTCCCACTAAATCTCTCAAAGCATCTACTGCAACTGGACTTTAATTTGTTTTATACTTGCTAAATTTTCAAGTAAGGTATGTCATGACAATAGTTTTCGTATTGCTTTTCTTTCTCTTTTTGCATTTTCATTTCTATACTTTTTTTTTGTTCATATACAAATTAAATAACTGTTTATGTAGCATTTAGTATATTAGTATAATATTACTGGTTTATTGAGTGATATAATTAAACAGTAAGCTATCTGCTTTTACGACCTTAAGATGACATGCTTTATTTCAAATAATATATAGCCCTTTGCCCTGCTAAATGTTCTTCTGAGTTATTACACAGGCATAGTCACTGCTTAGATTAATTTATCAAAACTGTTTTGGATACATGGGATAACAGGGCATATCTATGATTAAGTATATATTAACTAGTTTCTTTAATATTTATGACTCTGATTGTTTCAGAATATATATTGGTACCTGTGTGAACAAAAAGCTGTTTGCCGGCTTTTGACATAAATTGGGTCACTCTGACAGTTATATGCTTGTATACTTTATGGCACAAGGTTTTTAAATGGTTACAAGTTATGTTTCCTGTAGAGTTTAATGTTAAAGTACTGTTTTCTCTTTCATTGGCATTGAATGTTATTTACTGCTTGGAAGTATCTGACAGTTAAACTTTGCATTTGTTACTGTAAATAAGCAGACTTTGTGATACAGTTAAAGTGTGGTCAGGAAACTGTATTGTGCAGCATGCTGTGTGGGAAAATGTCAGTTTGAAATTTAAGAAGTGAAACTTTCTTACTTATTTCATGACATCATGCATTCTATGCATGCAGATCAAATTACACTTCATGGTGCCCTTTTATAAAAGTAACTATATTTTGTGATGAAATATATACAGAAATGTTATTTTTTCTTGTAAACAGTTAATTATAGCCACTATTTCTAGTGAATATACTGGAGTTTGTTATATATAGATCTTTATAAATAACTTTCCTATGCAGTTAGCAAGTGTTTAGTATAAGCTTATACATTTACAGGAAATCATTATGACTAATGGTAATAACTGTAAGGATACACAAACACCATACTAAATCCTAGCAAATATATGTATGAATAATTTTGATTGAACTATAATTACTTTGCATTTAATTTGTTGATTTCCTTATTGTATCCTAGATATTATTTATATTTCAGATGTCATGTTTTCAGTTATTATAAAGTCATGTTTTTTAGTATATTAGCACTTTATGACAGGGAAAGAGCTCAGTAATATCTATGACTTGTGATAACACAACAAACAAGTTATGAGTTTCAGTATTACCCTATTGCTATGGTAGATATTGACAGCTATCTCTATCTTAATTTTGTCTTTGATTCATTCACATTTAAGACCTGTTATCCATAGTAACTTTTATATAAATAATGGTTTTACTAACTTTTGTCATTTTAACTGACACCAGTTAATTATTATTGATTTTAGTCAGTTATTTAAACATTTGCTATTCCAAAAGTTTAGGAGTTAGTTAAGGCCAAATATGTCTTATGGAATATTTCTAAAAATCTATGTTAACATCTTTTGGGAATGGCACACACTCACTATGTGCTAACACCCAATTCTCTTGAAGTTTTTATTTAGTGGGAATTTGTCATGATAAGATTTATTTAGTGGGCAAGTAAATACAAATGCAAAATGATTCTTTGATTTGTTCTGCCATTTTGAAGTTTTTATTAGAACTAATACAGATGACATGCTTAGGTATTTTGGGTAATCATTTAGATTATTAAAGCTAATTTTTCCTTAGTCTATTAAGCACTAAATTCAGATTATATATATATATCCTAATATGTCCCTTGCTTCCTTATTGAATAATTGCTGTATAAATGTTTAATGTTTCTAATAATAGTGTATGTAACTCATCTCTAAAAACCTAACTGGAATCAGTATATGATTAGTTGTTTATCACTATTATTTTTCTCTCAATTTATAATATATTCTCCATTTTTTTACTTTTTTCCCATGGGCTCAAACAAAGGTTGATGGTTGGGATAGGTAGTCTAGCAGATTTAGTTTTGTTTGCTAGACTAGGAATGTATCTCATTCCATGTATAGGGTGTATTAAAGTTTATATCAGAGTGAAATATGCTAATTTTTATTTAACTTTTTTTCTAGTTTTGAAATGCCTGACGCAATTGTTTTACTTTTATCTTTCATGGGGAAATTAGTTGGACTGAGATAAATAGAAATACAATAATTGATATTCTATTGTCTATTCAGGAAGAGTAGTATGTATACAGGATTCTATTAATACAAGTTCCTTTATTGTTATCTTTAAATAATTCTGATATGGATTTAACCTTGATATCCTTAAATACTAATGACTTAGACAACCCATATAAGAGAGCCAACCTACTAAGGTATCTTAAACTAAACAAGACTCAAGTAGTTTTTCTCCAAGAGACACACTTTAAAATAAATGGCACGTTTATATAGGACCCTAAAGAATACACAATAATTGCACAATCATCTTATAAAAATAAGACCAGAGGAGTAACAATGTTATGGAAAAAGACTTTTTTAAATCCCCAAATCATTTACAGACATGTGGATAATGATGGACACATGGCCTTAGTTATACTTAAGCTTAATAATAGAATTTGGACCCTGGTTAATTTATACAGGTTCCCGGGTATGGGGGTTGGACTAGCTAAGAAACACTTAGACTTTATTACAACTACTTCTAAAGGTAATATTATACTAGGAGGTGATTTCAATTGTATCACAAATATTACAGGAACTACCAATAGGAAATCTCCTAGACTATTGTCCTCAGTCAAACAGTTAAAAAAATGCACAGAAATGTTTAACTTAAAAGATCCCTTTAATGCTTAGGGACCAACTTCTTTACTATTCTCACACCAGGACTATAGACATGGTACCCAAACTAGAACAGATACAAATTTATATTTCACAAGATCTTTATTCTAAAATCTTGAATTTTTCAGTACAACCTTAATCCTTTTCAGATCACAATTCCCTATTGTTAACAATATATTTGGAATTCAATCAGTTATTACTTCAAGGATTCCTTCATATATCACAAAAATTAAAGACTTTAAATCTTGGATAACTTCTGAACTTTAGCTTTTCTTAGAGATTAATTATAAACCTGAAGCAAACACAGTTATGGTTTGGGATTCTCTTAAGGCCCATCTATATGGTAAAACCATTAGCTGGTACAACAATAAAATTAAAGAATAGGACTCAGAGGTACAGCAACTCCAAAATCAAATATTATCTCTTAAATCTAATAAAAACTTAATTGCTACAGATAAGAAGAAAATAGAAGACACAAATAAGAAATACAATGAAATATTATCCCATAAAACTAATTTAGCTATGGAAAAACTGAAATTAAATTCTTATGCTACCTCTCCTAAGCATCTTCATAACCAATCTATGAAAGTTAAGATACAATCAAAAATTAATAATATTGATAGTATCTTTCATGAAGGGAAAAGGAAAAAAGTCTCGGACATAGGGGACATTCTGGAGGCTTTTAATTATCATTATACAGATCATCATAAAGATAAAATAAGTACAAATGAATGTGAGAAGTTAGAGAATATAGTTCCCAACATAACAAGAATTCCCGAGGAACTTAAGTTAGATCTACAAAAACCTATTTCTCAAAAGAAAATTATAGATGGGATTAAAGGAAGTAAGTCTAATAAAGCACCTGGAATAGTTGGCTTAATTATCAAAATTTATAGATTGTTCCCTTCTTCTATAATCTTTCTCCTACATAAAACCTTTCTTGAAGTTCAAACATTAGCAAATATTCCTCCTTCTTGGAGATATTCTTTAATTTCCCCTATATTAAAAAAGAATAAGGACCCTAATCATTGCAAGTCATATAGACCTGTTTCTTTGTTGAATAATGATTATAAATTATTTATGTCAATTACGGTCAACAGATTGAAAATACCCATATTTTATTTATTTTTTTATTTTATTTTATTTTATTTTACATTTGTTAACCGGGGGTGTCTGACTGAGCCGAAAAGGTCCTTTTTCAGCAGAGGCCGGGGAGAAAGCTCCACAAAGAAAAATTACAGACACATTTAGTTATTTAGACATAATCAGTATACACACAAATTACAAGAGACATGTTTTACATTGGCATGCCAAACAGTTACAGTGGAAGAACAATCAAAAAGATATATTAATTTTAAAAAAAAAGGTAAGTCATAGATTTGTTGTGTACAGCTGAACTTTGTAATGTAGGTAGAATACATACATAGTACACAGGTACAGTACATACATTGTAGATTAGCCAGTGTTTGTGAGTAAGATTGAAAAACTATTATAAATTGCTCTAGATTTAGTATGCATATGTTATCCGCTTTCACTAGCCTGGGAGCAATCATGGCACTGCCAACTTTGCTTGAGATGTTGCCTGATGAGGTGTTTAAAGGAGGCTTTGGATGATGTGTTTTGAATGCTAGTAGGGACAGAGTTCCATTTTTAGCCACGAACTACTATATAGTGCATCTCCAAAGCTATTGTAGCTGTTGGTGACTTCTAGTAGTAGTTTGATGATCTAAGAGGCCTTTTGGCTGAGTAATGTTGTAGTAGGTTTTTGAGGGCAGGACACTTATTGGGGAGGTAATAAATAGAATGATAGAGGCAAAGCTGGTTGTAGGTTAGGAGGTTGGGCAGTTCAACCCTGTGGAGCTGTCTCAAAGCAGTACAGTGATGAGTTTTATATGAGCAATTTGCAGCAAGACAAGCAATTCTGTTATAACAAGCTTCCATTTTGCTTAGTTCAGTTTGTTAAGATTAGTCAGAATGGGAGATGCATAGAGTAGGGTGGATAGAAGTTGGGAGCGAGCAATGGCTGATCTTGTGTTGTTGGTAAGAAATGGTTTGATACGGTAGAGTGACCCCAGTTTGGCATGTACTTTTTAATAGTTAAGTTCAGATGACTATCAAATTTTAGGTGGGAGTCTATGGTTATTCCCAATAGCTTAGCCTGTGGCAAATTGGAGTCGCATTTGTGGAGTAGATAGTGAATTGACTGTTAGTGTTTTTGTTAGAACTGGTTATAATCATAAGCTGAGTTTTCTTTGGATTGAGGATAAGTTGGGCTTTGGTAAGGTAGTTTTCAATGTCAGAGAATGCTAGTTGAGTTGTTTGCAGGAGGGTGGGAATGTTTTGTGCAGCACAGATTAAGGTAGTGTCATCTGCATACTGAATTATAGATGCATGCTGTGTAGAGGTGTGGAGGTCATTTGTGAAGACTGTGAATAGTAGTGGTCCTAAGATAGAACCCTGTGGGACTCCTATAGTTATGGGTAGCTGAGGAGAGAGAGAATTTTCCCATTTCACAGCTTGGTACCTGTCAGTTAAGTAGCTTTGGAACCAGGTAAGAGTGGAATTAGATAGATGATATTGGTTTAGTTTGTTTAGCAGGATTTGGTGTGAGACTGTGTCAAATGCTTTGGACATATCCAAAAAAAGAGTTGACACTTGCAGGCCTTCATTTTTGAGATGGTTTACTGTGTCTGTGAAGCAGACGAGAGCTGTAGTGGTACTATGGGCTGGTCTGAAACCATGCTGAGTAGGTGACAGGATGTTGCAGTCTAGGAGACAGTTTAGCATCTGGGTATGGATGCATTTTTCAAGGATTTTTGCCAGGGGGGAGAGTAAAGCAATGGGTCTGTAGTTATTAAGTTCAGTGGAGGTCCCGCCTTTATGTATGGGTGTAACATAGGATATTTTCCAGAGTTTGGGCACATAGTTTTCAACAATTGATCTGTTTATGAGAGTGGAGACTGGGATAGCAATAGCATCTGCTGTAAGTTTCAAGAAATAGCTGGGGAGTAGGTCGGCTGCTGTTGATGAGGTTTTTAGTTTGGAAAGCATGCTTTTGATTGAAGTGGTGAAAATTGTTTTGAGGGTAAAGCTAGTAATAGAGTTATTTGTGTTGGGGGTGATAGTGAGGAAGGAACTGTCCTGTGGTACTAAGGATAGAATTGAGTTCACAAAGTGGGAGTTGAATTGTGTTTCGATGGGAACTTTAGTGTCAGGGGTGGTTGGTTTGGGGTAGCCTTTTGGGTGGATTTTAGTAGCTGGTTTACATTTTGCCAACATTTTTGTGTTGGTATTTAGTTTGTAATGTTGTGTAGTAGGATTTTTGTCCAGCCTAATGCATTTTAGTTCTTGGTACTTAGTTAGGCTTTGTGTTTCTTTGTTTTTTGATAGTAATGCCAGGCAGTGTCTCTGGACTTGAGGATTTGTTTGGTTTCTTTACTGAGCCAGGGGTTTGTAGATGTTCTAACCTTGATTTTGCGCAATGGAGCGACAGTGTCTAGGTGTTGTAGAAATGTTTTGTTGAAATATGCTACAGCCTGGTCAAGTGGGATGGTTTTTAGGGGGGGTCCAGTCACAGTTACAGAGTAAAGTGTTGATGACCTCAGGAGAGACTTTTTTGTGTTTCTAGTGGATAAATAGTTAGTGATTTTGCATATGCTTGTCCTACTACATATAAAGTATATTATGTTGTGGTCACTTAAGGTGTCTGGGAGACTGCTTGTATTAGGGTACAATGCTAGTTAGGACCCAGTCAAGGATGGATTCCCTTTTAGATTTTTTATCACATCTAGTTGGAATTTGGACTAGCTGCTGATAGCCATGGAGATTTATTAGATTACTTGGTGGTTCTGATATACAGGTGAACCAATCTAGGTTGAAGTCCCCCAGAATAAGGCTTTCTTGTGAGTATGTGGAAGAACACCAGAATAAGAAGTCTTCAAGGCTAGCAGGTGTATTACCAGGTGGAATATAGATCACAATTGTGGTGATGACCGTTTTAGGGTGAAGTTGAAGTTGTGTGATAAGTATGTCCCAATTATTGGGGGAGGGGTAGGAGTTTGGTAATTGACGGACAGTTAAGTTGGACTTGTAGAGTAAGGCAGTTCCACCCCAAGTGGTCTGTCTTGTCTAATGATATTGTAGCGTAGGGAGAACTTCTGAGTTAGCTATGTTTTTAGTTAGCCAGGTTTCTGTTAAAGCAACTATGTCTGGGGAGTAGTGTGCTATTGTGGCCTGGAGTTCAGGTATTTTATTTTGATACTTCTAATATTAATATTTAGCATTAAAAGATGGTTGGTTTTGCTGCTGTTGTTGATTTGCCCAGGGATGAAGAAAGTGGGGTGTTATGTTCTGACATTTGTGTTTGAGCAGTTTGTGTTGGACAGGATGGATTTGGGCCTGTGTTGGGGTGGATATCCCCACTTATGGTGAGCCTGGAGTTAAAATGGTTCTACAGATGTTGGAGTTTGGCGAGGAGTGTGAGAAAGTATTGTGTTTTTGGAGTAGGAATGAGAGCATATGTGTTTAGTTCTGAATTGGTCCGTTATGTAGTTCTTGAATAAGTGTGGGCAGATATTATTATAATGTGTGGTGTCTGTGTATGAGAGTGCATAATGCAGTGTTGTGCTACTAAGTTTAGGGATATTGCTAGAGTGATAACTTGTAGTGTTGTAAAGAATTATGAGAAGACAGACTAGATTTAGTTGTGTGATAGTCATGGTTATAAAGTTTATGTTGTTTCTAGGTAGGGGGGTCTGAATAGGAATTATAGGGTTGCACTATATGTGGATGGGGAAGTAGTGTGGGTGATGCAAAAAATGCCTAGTGGGAATGAGAGTTTTTGGGAGTATTTTGTGTGGAGCAAGTTGGTGTGGTTTAATGTGATATGACTTGAGGAGCTGTGATTGGTGGAGGTGATGTGAGGGTGAGCTGTGGGTGTGGCTATGATTACTATAAATGTAGAGGTAGTGGGGTGGGAGGGAATAGGGGGCAGGGCAGGGGCAGAGCCAGAGCCAACCAAGGCAAGAGAAAAAAGTAAGTATTACTTTACAAATCTGAACACTTTTAAAACAAATTCCTGAGGTCTAATGGCTTACCGGCTAGCAGAATGTAATTGCTGAAAGCACTTGTGTCCTGGTGGGAGACTAGAAATTTAAAGATGGCTCCATGCTCAGCAGGATTCTAATATAGACTTTGTATTGGGGGAGGGAGATAGCACAAGGGGTGTAAACCAGGTGGAATGCAAAGAAACCAGAGAGGCAATCAGTGGAAATCAGTGAAGGCCATATCTAAAATAATTAATGAAGACCAAACTGGTTTCATACATAACAGGCATACACAGGATAATATTAAAAGAGTACTAACACTGATAGATTACCTCAATAGAGGAAACCATGAAGCATTGATAATAGGTCTAAATATTCGAAAGGCCTTTGACTCCTTAAATTGGGGTTATTTATTTAATGTCTTACAGTTATTTGATTTTCCCCCTTTTTTATAACAATGACAAAAAAATCTATGAAAATAATATAGCATATGTCAAATTAGGTCCGTTTACTTCCAAAGCAATCCAAATCACTAGAGGTACTAGACAAGAATGTCTCATGTCCCCTTTCCAATTTTCTCTGGCCATAGAAATAATTGCCATTTTAATACATAATAACCCAATAATAAGAGGTATAAATATATATGACCAATATATTTCTAAAATAATGATGTTTGTTGATGATGTCTTACTTGCCTTACCCAACTCTAAGGAAGTGTTAGGTGAAGTGAATATAGTAACAACAAATTTCCAAAAAATCTCAGGAGACTCCAACAAATCTAAATCAAAATATTTATTATTAAATAAAAAAAGAACATACAGGTTCCAGTTAATCATATTATTGGAAACCAAGTTTCAACTCTAGACTATTTAGGAATAGTCCTAGGCAAGAATATGCAGGAAACCTTACAGCTCAACTATGCTAAAACCATAGACTTAATCAAGACATTAATAAGCAAATGGAATCATTTGTTTATAACATTTGATGATAGGTTACAACTGATAAAAATGGTTTTGTTACCTAAAATATTATATATAGCACAAGCCCTTATACTTCCACCAAGAAAGAAAATCCTTAAAGAAATCACTTCAACTCTGAAGAAATTCCTATGGTACCCCAAAATAAATAGAGTGACTTATTCTCATCATATCAGAAAATGGGTACAAGGGGGGTTAAAATTCCCAGAGATTGAAACTTGTATAAAGGCATCTATAATTAAAATAGTGATGAATTGGATAAATCCTAGATACTCTTCCAAATGGAAACAGTTACACTCCATTATACTAATGAATGAAAATTATTTATCAAAGAATGTTTTGGTAACTGACAAAGATAAGATATGGAACTATTTAAGTTTAAATTTACAGTATAGTACAACAAAATTAATTAAACTAACACTAATGAACAATATTTTTGATGTGTTCAGAAAATTCATTAACACAAATTTAGATATAAAACTGTGGTATAGATTTTTAATATCATTTACTATTACAAGGGATTTCCCTTATAAAACAGAGATTTTTAGTTTATGGCAAAATAATAACCTATTTTGTCGGTTGCAATGTATTGAAAACCAACAAGCTTTGAACACACAAAGTATATTGTCAACCTATGGCCTATCCCCTAATGACTGGTTGGTTCTTCAGAGTGTCACAGCATACACTAAGGATCTGTGTAGAATAATACATAACTCATCCTTCAAAACCATACCAAAATTATAAACTGGATTTTTGGAATTCTATATAATAATATTAATGTTAAGAATTAATTATTATATCTATATAACACTTTGTCTATAAGACAGCTCCTAAAGATTCTTACTGGCAATACATAACTAAGGGGTTTCAAGTATCATTATGAATGGAAGATAAAACAAACATTTTATTTTCAGTTAAACTAACTGCTTGCTCACAATTCCGGAGGATTTTTCATTGGAAATTTCTACACAGATCCTTTCTGACACCTGAGAAACTTTCAAAGATGAACCCTTCAAAAAGCAAGTTATGTTGAAGATGTCATCTGTCCACTAATGCTGACTGGTCTCATATTTTCTATGACTGTACTAATATTAAACCATATTGGAATGAGATTAACACATTTCTTCAAGCTATCTATACTGATATATTTGTTTTGACAAAGTCTTTAATTTTATTGAATGTTAATAGTAATAATATGAAGAAAAATTACCTGTATTTGTTGTGGACAATGTTAGCAATAGCCAGAAAATGTATAACTAGAAGATGGAACTCTAATGTAGCACCCACAATGGAGGAATTCTTATCATCACTGAAGAAATGCACACTAATGGAGAAAAGAACTAGAGAGTTAATAACTTTTCCTAAGCCATTGGTTACTAGTTCATGGAGGAAAGTTTTGAATTTGATATATACCCTACAGATGGAACCAAACTCTTCCTAACTATCATAGTTTATATATTAACTTATTATTTAACTACAAATGTTTTTATCTGAATAATTTTTGTCAGGCTGAATGTAAATACTGTAAATAGTTATTGAATGTTATGAATGCATTAAATTATTGCGTTATTTCATCAAAATAAAAATCATTTGAGTAAAAAAAAAAAGTAGAATGCTAATGCAGGACACAGAAAAAGCATGGAAAGAAATGCAAAAATATAAAACACCTCAATATCTTGAAAACTTCAGAATGCTTTCTAATCATTTTAAAAAGCAAATACAATACTACAATAACTTCAAAAATAATACTAAATACAACCCTAAAAAAATGTGGACATCCATTAAAGAAATTTTAGATACAGGCCAAAAATTCAACCCAACCCCCTCTCTCGACAATTCACCATTCAAAACTGCAAAACAGTTCAACTCTTATTTTGTAGATATTATAGCATTTCTATCCATGGCTTCCTTAACATCTAATGCCAACCCTGCCCAACATGCACATATCACCATATTTACTTTCACCTTCAAACCTGTGCCCACATCCTGTTTAAAACCACTCTTAAACAAACTTAAACCACACTTTTCTTCAGCTGATGACCTTACAAGCAAGTACCTAAAAATAGCAGCCAGTGACATTGTGTATCCTGTCTCAATCCTTATAAATAAGTCAGTTCAGGAATCCCACATTCCTGATGTCTGGAAAAAATCACACATTATGCCTCTGCATAAAGGAGGAAATTCAATAGACGTGAATAACTTAATTTACCAAACATGAATAACTTTATACCTATAGCAATCTTACCCCCTCCCTCTCCAAAATACTTGAATACTTGAAAAAGGTATTCAAAAACATTGCTAAACTAAACTGTCTCCTGCAGGAAGAACTCCTCTCTCCTACACAACATGGCTTCCATCCTTCCTGTAGTACTAGCACTGCCCTTCTAATTTATATAGATACTGTCAATAAAATTAGAGATAATGGCAAACTAGTCTCTTTCTTATTTCTAGACTTGTCTAAAGCCTTCGACAGTTTGTTACTTCAAATGTCCTCATTTGGTCTTTCTCAGCCCACCCTTCTGTGGTTCAAAAGCTACCTGTCTGACAGATATCAGTCAGTAAAATGGCACTCTACACTCTCTCCTTACCTCCCAGTCACCACTGGTGTACCATAAGGCTCTATCCTTGGCCCCTGCTCTTTAACATTTTCACCAAAATGCTCTATACGTCCACTCAGCCCCCCCCCAATACAACACACAGATGATTCCACTCTCATCTGCACATCTGACAACATGGTACACCTCCAAAACATTAATCAGGAAACTTTAGCAACCACTGAAATATGGCTTCATAACTCACAACTCATGAACAACCCAACAAGACCAAACTACTACTTTTTCCCCTAACTCCCTCTCTCATGAAAAAAACTAAATTTAAAGTGATCTCTCATGATAATACAACCATTGAAGTCACTTCTCCTAGCAAACTATAAGTGGTGATAGTGTATGTTAACCTTGCACTTGACCTGCATATACAAAATTGCATAAGAAAAACTCATCAAAAACTAGGGATGCTTTACTGAGCCAAAAACTCACTCACTGATGCAACAGAAACAATACTTTCCACTACTTATCTCCTCCAAAATATTCTTTATGGTGCTTGCATCCTTACTAAGCTTCTGGCTTCACAAAAACTGAAACCTGAACAATGATATAACAAAGGTGTTAAAGTTGCAGCACATACCCCTTTCAGAACTCACCACTGTATAGCACTGAAAAGCCTAAATTGGTAAGAAGTGCTACATTAACTAACAAATACACAACTTCTTACCACCTATAAAATTATCCAGTGTCCATCTGCCTGCCCAGCATTAAACCATTCAACACAACAGCACAACTATATTCCCAGTTGGTCATTGATATCCAGTGACCAAAAACTCCTGTCTGTCTATAACCTCAGCAAATCTGCTGGGTATTTTCTATACTCATACAAGATTGCTAAGGCCCGGAACTCCTTATCTGTATCCATCAGGTCTATACACACCCTCTCATCTTTCAAAACCACTTAAAAAGATTTCCTAGCTAAAATCTGTCTTCTGTTATTGCTCAAAACCAGGATAACCTATATCCTTAAATTTGAACAAGTACCTTTTCATTCCTTATACCTCCTTTCTCTCCCTTCTTCACTTACTTACTAATTCTCTTCTCTGATTTTCTCTGTAAATATACCATAATCCTGTTTTCCCCCTCACTTCATATTGCAATTCTAATTTGTATTATACTAGCTTACCTTTAATTTCTCTACAAACCGTCTAACGTTTCTCTAAAAATTAAATGATGGTCATATACCTTGCAGCGATTCTTAACCAATGTTTTTATATTATGTCTAATGTGTTATAATTATTTAAACAGCATGTGTTTTTGTTTTATTTTTGAAGATTGTAAAATTATTGTTCTTAAAATGTTTTGTAACAATTTGGAGCTTTTCTCCACAGGCCTGCGCTGAAAATGGGCTTCTGCCCAGTCGGACTTTCCCGGTAATCAAATGTGAATAAGTAAATAAATAATATTTTCACTTTAGTTCCTCCATTGGCTTCAGAAGTCATATATGTTGCAGGATATCCCTGTTGCAGTCACTGACCCTCCCACACATGCCCAATGTGCTCCATAAGTCCACATTCAAGTGCAAAAGACTGAGACAGCCTCTTAGCAGAATAGGCTCAAAGGCATGATATGTCAATGGAGTGATTTAGTAGTATTCATGTGTTGTCGCCTCATAGCAAGACGTTGTCCCGTTCGATTCTCAGCTAGAGTGTCTTCTGTGTGGAGGCATACGTGAATGGGGCGTGCCTTCGTTGAAGGTTGTGCATCGGGGCTGGTAACCCGGTACATAAAAATCCACTACCAATCATTAGCGGACCGGAGTTCCCCAGTGGCGACCCCTAACCAGGAAAAGCCGAAAGACACAAACATAAGGTGATGTACACTTAACATACCTACTATGTGCAGACCCTCACATTTATACAATATAAATGTTGCCTGCAGTACAGAGCCACAAGGAAGATTATTAACTAATAGTCCCCAAACTACAGTCCCAGGTGAAGAAACTTTGCTCATCAGGAGCTACATTTCTTCTTTGTGAGGAAAATTTGAAGTTTCTAATTTTGGACTTGGCTTCTCTGAATATCACAAGTATTATTTTGTAAAACTGCATAGGCAATGTTCTATATTCAAGTGGTTGGTAACAACTGCAAACTACAGTTGTATTCAAGTGTAGTCATATTGGGTGTGTTAATCAAAAGGGGGTTACCTTGAGCCAAAAGCTTGAAACTGAATGAGCACTTGAACAATGAAGTTCCACAGCATATATTTTACAAATAAGTTATACTGACAATGTTAAACAGAATAAATACAATTTTACAGGTGTCAGGGTAGTATGCTGTTACAGTTTTGAGGCCATGGACATGTAACTAATGGCCTCAGTACACGTAGGCCTAATTATGTTAATTGTGTTCCTGTACTTGTGCTCTTATGTATGGTCTACTGGCAGTGTGTCTATGAAAAAAATAGTGGGGGATACACTTCCCAGAATGCAAAAATGCTGTATAGGGCAGCATTATTTAGCACAAGTGTACCTAGACCATAGGATAACTTGTATTATGATGCAGGGAAAGGTTCTTTGAATGTCTGTCACTTGATATCTTACAGATTGCTATGTAGGCTACGAACAAAAAGCAAACAAATAGGTTCATAGGTGTTTACTAGTCTAATGACCACAAGGGCCTTTTTAAGGCTAGCCATGCATCCCAAATCTCTGACA